>NC_080719.1:20132500-20382500 GCF_019097595.1 Hemibagrus wyckioides
TCCTTACTTCCATCCATCCTTCTGTTGATCCTTCCTTCCTTCCTCCATCCCTTCCTTCCTTCCTTCCTTCCTTCCTTCCTCCATCCCTCCCTTCCTTCCTTCCTTCCCTTCCTTCCTTCCTTCCTTCCTTCCTGCCTTCCTTCCTTCCTTCCTTCCTTCCTTCCTTACTTCTCTCAGCCCCCAGGCATCCCACAAGATTATCCATTTTCATTCATTTCCATCGGTTCTCCCCTGTTTCTCACCATCTTCCCCTTGTTCGTCTGTGCCTCTGTGCCTCTTTTTCCCCGCTCTACCTGCTAGCTACCTCTATTTACACACACACACACACACACAGAGTGTTCATTTGTCTCTATTGAAGGGTGTCTTCAGAGAGACCACTGAGGATGCACCAAAATAGATCAGCCATTTTATACTAAGAGAGAGAGAGAGAGAGCCTGTATGCACTCACTTACATCAGACTGGTGCTTTTCCTCCCTGAGGTGTCCCCATATTCCACCAAGAAGCACACACACATCCACATTTATCATCTGAAACATGTCCATGTAAAGCAGCGCCTCCGGGTTCATTTCTTCATGCCGGGAGAGACATCCAGTGTCACAGAGATGCACAACGTCTGTGTTTGTGAACACAAGCTTATTAACATGCCATAATCTCTGTGCCTGGTTCTCCATCTGCACACACACACATACTCACTCACTCACTCACTCACTCACTCACACACACACACACAGCCAGAGTGGCATTTTTTGGGGAAGAAGCTACGTCTTGGTTGGTGTAAGAAATGATGAGAACACTTTTCGGAACACACAGGCAAGTTTCCGGCATTTCAGGAAGCTGTCAATAAAACCGCCTGGATGCTCGGAGGGAAAAAACTCAGCCTCAGTGGCACCTCAGGCTGAGTAAATGTGGGGAAAAAAAACGAATTATGTGAACTTTCAGCATGCAGCCAGCGAAGACGTACACACCCATAACACAACCTACAGTACTCAGTATATATACGTGTTTAGTTTCTGTGGGCTTTAACCCACAAAATGGCAATAATTATAATTGAAAAAATATACATCCTAACAAATCTTCATTTTTTAGTTTAGACCATATTTTGTTTTGCTTTCTTTTCTTTTTTTGTCATCTCTTTCCCTCCCTCCCTCCCTCCCTCCCTCCTTCTCCTTCTCTTTATCTCTCTCTCTCTCTCTTTCTCTAGGGATAGTTTGAATAAAGGCATATTATAAAACACTTTCCAGGAAAGTGCTCTTATGGTCTGTTTTAAAGTGCTGGAGGCTGGGTCACGGTCATGTGATAGCATGTAGTGCTTCCTAGGGCTGCCTGGAACAAGCTGTTAATGCTATCTAAATAAATTAACCCTTATCCGCCTCTGCGCCGACCTGAGACCTGCGTTCCATTTCCACCTAAACATGGAAGAACAACAGCAAACACACCGCTTTGTCGAAGAACATCTCAGAGCCGGTTTTCAACCAAAACTCCTTTTCCGTACAAGGATTAAAGAGTTCGAACTGTTCGATTTCAAAACATCCCGCACGATCATTAGTTCCATACCAGACATTCATCTCAGACTCTGATCTCCACTTTGATACCACACCTCTCCTCGATTTTGATATCTCCTGCCACGTCGAGCATCACGGCACAATAGAAATCGTCGACAAAAGCGGAAAAGGTTCTTGTGGTTGAGGGAGGCCAATTTGACCTTCTGGAAAGCCTCCTTCCTGCTGAGTTCCTGCCTTTTTTTTCCTTTTCTTTTCTCCTCCCCCCCTTCTTTTTTTTCTTTTTGTCTGTCACTGTCATTATGGCGCCTTTTCAAACTTTCTTTTGAAGTGCATTTGAATTAGGGCCGTACCCATGCGTGGGAACGAGACACAGGGATTTCACTGGTGTATCAATAGCGTAGATTTGAGAGAACGAACGTAAAGGACGGTATAAGAGGTAATAAACAGTGCAATAAATGATGGTAGGTGTTTAAATGCTTCGGGGGAATGAACCTGCTTCTGTCTCATTTTTATCTTATGCTTAATCCCTCCTAAAATACCTGCTTTGGAGGTTGGAGATAATAAATGTTGTCTTTATTGACCTAATAAATACATATGTAAATATAAATAATGCACGTATATATTAACTGCTTAGCTTGTCAGCATGTTTGACTTGCACCTCCGGAACTGGGGGTTCGATTCCCGCCTCTGTTTGCATGTTCTCCCCATGCTTTGGTTTCCTCCAGGTACTCCAGTTTCTTTCTCCATTCCAGAGACAAGCATTGTAGGCTGATTGCCATCTCTAAATAGGCCATAGTGTGTAAGCGGGTGTTTGTGTGTGATTGTGTCCTCAGGTTTTCTCCTGCTTTGTGCCCTGAGTGTCTGGGGACACACTCCGGGTTCCCCATGTCCCTGTGTAGGATAAGCGGTACAAAAAACGGACAGATAGATGGATGGATTTTGCATCTGCCATACAGTCATTACTATGGAAACGGCATGCTAATTGGTACATATTAGTTGTGAGCAGCTGCTACAGAAATGACTAGTTGTGACAAACTAGTTGGTAGTTGTTGCTACAGAAACAGCATAGTAGTTGTTACATACTAGTTGGTAGTTGTTGCTACAGAAACGACATACTAGTGGTTACATACTAGTTGGTAGTCGTTGCCACAGAAACAACAACTTATTAGAAAAAGCACATTAATATAAATCTGTTATTTGCTTTTGAGACAAACTACAGTCTGAGCTGCTGCTGTAGAAACCTCCTGATTAAGAACTAAGATCACGATTAAGAACTTGGAAGCATTGTGGATTTTTTTTTAAAAAGACATAGACAAATAATTTTACAATAATCCAAAAATAAATCAATCTAAAAAAGACTATTTGTTATTCTGAGCATCAGTGGAGTTGGATGATGTTGGTGGTAAACCAAACAGAAATAAATATATATGTAGATGATATATAAAATATATAAAATATATAATGTTTAAGATATATCAAAATTTGTTTAAAAAATCTAGCCAAAATTCCCAGGCTACAGTTTTTACAACCTCTACACACAAACATACATGTGAATCCCAGGACTGCCTTTCTGAGGCCTCAGCCTTCCCCATGCTCCTGGAGTGCATTCTTAGAGCTCATAGGGTTCAAATTGGGTAAAGGATCTAGAAAAGAGAAGGTGAAACCTCAGATATTCATATTTCAAATCCATCACATGGCTGCTCAGTACGTAAAGCGCAAGTCAGAGACAGGAGAAACGGACACGATGTGAGACGGAGACACAGGCCCAGTGCATTAGTCTTCGTTCAGGCTCGTATTCTTCCATGTCAATATTGTCTGGACCACAGCTTACGCCGCCTTCTCCCTCCTCTCCACTCCGTATTGACTCGGCACTGCAAAGCAAACACGTCGTGGCAACATTGACATAACTCAGAGAGTTGAGTAATTGAGACCTGTAAGAGACGGCACTATCGGCTTTTCCAGCACCGTCAGATGTTGAAAAGATGGCCAAGGCCAGAGGAGAAGGAAGAACATTGGCTAGATGGATGATTGTTGATTTGAGTGAATAATGCGCCCTTGCTGCTCTCTGCCGAGAGACCGTAACGTTGACAGTCGACAAGCCTGGACGCAGCTTTGTGCGTCTGCATGTGTAAATACACTACATGATTCAACCACACCGTACTCCACAGGTGTGTCTCTGCTTTTTTTGTCTACAGTTTCTTCCCTTTTTCTATTTATATTCACGAGGTCACTGCGAGTTCACAGTTACACGAGACAATGTTTTGAATGTTTAATTGCTGTATTAGTTGAATAATTCAAAAGTACATATGTAAGGATTAACAACTCCCCTTATCCCCTCTCCGAACCCCTGTTCCTTTCGCTCCTGCTTTCCATCCTTCCTTTTTTTCTGAATAATTAATCAAGCCCGTTCACCAGGAGATCTCGGTGCACGCCGGGATGTGTTTCGATGTCGTGCAACACCTAAATTTCTCTCCCTTCTCCTTCACAGACCGACAACTTCCCCACCGAGCCCAATTACATGGGGAGCAGGCAGCAGTTTGTTCAAAGGTAAGTCCTATTAAATTACTCGCTCAGCCATCACATATGCCTGGACCACCCATACCCCCCCCCTTCATCCGCCCTCCTTTTACCAGCGAGTGTATATCTCAAATTAGAACCGACCATTCTCAATTTCCTCTGTCATATATTTACTTTTTTCCTTGCATTTCTCATCGTGTAGCAGTTCAACTTTTAAGGACCCTGAGCGAGTGAGTCTGAGGGACAGCGGACACGGGGACAGTGACCAGGCCGACAGTGATCAGGACACCAATAAGGGCTCGTGCTGTGACATGTCCGCCAAGGAAGCGCTGAAGATGAAGGCAACTGGGCTCAAGCCTCAACCTCTTGAGCAGGGTAAGTCTCCTTCCTTTTTTTTTTTTTTTTTTAAATACATAGGACTGCAGGACAAACATGTTGTGGGTTGTGGGATTGTTGTTTTTAACATACTGGCTTCAACATTTTAAAGCTACTAAGCAGACAAACAAGATATAAAATGAGTGCCAGGAGACAGAACTGGAGTTCTGCAGAAATAATATAATATAATTTTTCCAAGCTTCCTGGTTGCTGAAATAATTTTTACCAGCAAGTTCTTTCCTAGTTTTGAGTTTCTCTGAAATAGAAAATCGACGATCAGATTTGCTTCAAATTCAGAATCGATGAAAGCGAGCCTCGACTCCAGCGGAACTTCTTCGGGCTTCATCTGTCAACGCACCCCTCCCAATATCTTTTGTTCTTGGGTTAATAGGCTTTATTGGCACAATTGCTTTACATACAACATTGCCAAAGCAATTACAAGTTGGTCGACAACGTATAACGGTGCGGGTGCCAATATATAAACAACATTAATAATTTATTTTGGATCCCCCGCTATCTCTCGTTCTCGGTTCAGTTCAGCGTGTTTCATTGGCCCGTCTGCTTCACAGGCCATGTTGCCAAAGCAATTACAACTCGGTAGGCAACGCCATGACAAGATCCCAACATATGAATAACATAACGTTTCATTCCGGCTTTCTTCTGCGTTTCCTTCGAGGTGTTTCCGCACCATCCTTCAAGTTCCGTTCTTCAGTATTCACTTGTGTGCCTCTGTGTGTGTATATTATTTATCGGTATTTTATTGGACCTTCCTCGTTTTATTTCTTCCTCTAATCTTTCTCTTTATTTGATCCGCCGGAGTGTTATGGCCGCTCTGACTTTCAAAGCCCTTCCCTTCACTTCTCAGGTTTTTTTTTTTCTTTCTCTCCTCTCTATACCCTTTTACAATCTTTCATTTTTATCAACCCAATCCCTTTCTCTCATCTTTTACTCTGTCTCTCTCTCTCTCTTGCTCCCTCATTCTTGTATTCCAGCACCGTTCTCAGTTTATCAAACCAGACAAGCCATTATGATTTTATAAGCCAAACCACTTTAGCCTCTCCATTTAGTCCATGCTGGGGAAGCGCTGGGAGCGTGCTTCTTTATAACTTTCATAATGGAACATGGAAAGCGACTTATCGCGCAGCAGGAGAAATTACGTGCTCAGCCTGATTAAATATGAATAATTATTCGCCGTTCCATGTCGCTCCGGCAAATGACTAGTGACGTCCGTCGAACAATTCCTTGAACTCTACTGACAGATACAGAGTCGCATGTTCCGTGCGAGGAGGCTGAAGAATTGTTTGCGCTCGTCCATAAAAGAGGTCGTGTGCATCCATCCAGGGGCTTGCTGAGTCACATTTAAGACTATTACACCAAAGGTTTATCCATCAAAAGAGAATCCAGAACTAAAAACTAAAAAACACAGTGTGTGTGTGTGTGTGTGTGTGTTGGCAGTTAGAATAAATGGCTTGTGAAAAGCTATAAATCAAACAGAACAGTACAATTAATCAATAGAACAGAAGGAATCTTCTGCTATCTGGGTTGAGACAGTGGAGTACTATGCCATTGATGTCTGTCTCGATGTAACTGTGTGCTTTGTGTGCGTGTGTGTGTGTATGTGTGTGTGTGTGTTTCATTGAGATTCAGGAGGAAAGAAAAAAAAAACGTCTGAATGCACTGGCAAGAGAAATTGGCCAATTAAAGAGGCCCATATGTTTCTTATTTTTATGACAGTAGTCATTTAATGGTGCATGGGAATAGTTGGAAAATGGCTGAAATGTGCTATTTTAGCTGAGGGACTTACTCACATGTTCAGAAGAGCACTGTCGTCTCAGTCAGTGTGTGTGTGTGTGTGTGGGGTGGGTTTGTTTGTGTGAGGGTGTTCAGCTGAGCACTCTTGTCTGTGTGTGTTGAGAGAGAGAGGAGGGGGGGGTGTTAAGCAGAGCACTGTTATCTTAGTCTGTTTGTGTGTGTGTGTGTGTGTGAGGGTGTTCAGCAGAGCACTGTTGTTTAGGTGTGTGTGCAGTTATTTGGGTTGTGTATGGGTATGTGTGTGTGTGTGTGTTCAGCAGTGTGTGTCTGTGTGTATGTGTCAGGGTGCTCAGCAGAGCACTGTTGTCTTAGTCTGTGTGTGTGTGTGTGTGTTCAGTAGATAACTGTTGTCTTAGACTGTGTGTGTTTGTAAGTGTGTGTGTTTGTGTGTGTGTGTGGTGTTTGTGGGTGTTCAGCAGAGCACTGTTGTCTTAGTCTGTGTGTGTGTTTGTGTGTGTGTGAGAGAGAGGGGGGTGTTCAGTAGACCACTTTTGTCTAGGTGTGAATGTGTGTGTGTGTGTGTGTGGGGGGGGTGTTCAGAAGAAGTAGTTGTGTGTGTGTGTGTGTGTGTGTGTGAGCATGTGGGTATGCATTCAGCAGAGCACTGTTGTCACAGTCTGCTGTGTGTGTGTGAGTGAATGTTTGTGATACCTGATGCCAGGGCAGATCAGATTGTAAAGCTCACCGGTGAACAATGGTGGGCCCTCTTCTACCTTGTGCTGGAGCATGCATTACTGCCTCGGATTTTGAAGCACAGGAATCTGAACTGGTTTTTAAAGAGGGCCTGGGTTTTGAAATGGAGATAACACTGCTGTTAGGAGGCAGTGAGAAAGCAAAGCATATTGCAAGCAAAGTGATCCATAATGCATTATGTTTCATTATTGCTGTGTGGTTTAAAGTGGAGGCGCAGAGCTCTGTCTTGCAGCAAGTAGGGGGCAGTGTAGTGTGTGTGTGTTTGTATGTAAGATCATGTGTGTGTATGTGTGTGTGTATGTGTATGTGGGAGAGAGAGAGCTTGTGTGTGTGTGTGTGTATGAGAGAGAGAGGGGGGGGAGAGTATTTGAGATCATATGTGTGTGTGTGTGAGATCATGTGTGTGTGTGTGAGATCATGTGTGTGTATGTGAGATCATGTGTGTGTATGTGGGAGAGAGAGAGCGTGTGTGTGTGTGTGTGTGTGTAAAAGTGTATATATTTCTATATTTGTGAGTTCATCCCTCGGTCAACACTCATGAAGTGATAAATCTCCAGTATCACACAGGATTTAACAGTGAATACCTTACTGACAGAGGATTTAACTCTTCCAGAAGACCTGACGATTTACTCAGCTGCTGTAAGAGAAGGCAGAAAAGGCTCGAACTGTCCACTCGAGCAGTCAGTAAAACATTCAGCCTGTAGTCAACTAGCCCTAAGTGTGGACAGTTCATCCTGTCCATGTGTATGTCCATGTTCACTCCTTGGGCCATGTTTATTAGGCAGTAATTCAAGCAGAGACAGAGAAAGAGAGAGCAGGCTCGAGGCTCTACTGCACATAAATAAGCAACACTCCTCCTCAGCAGACTCTCTCTCTCTCTCTCTCTCTCTCTCTCTCACTCGCTCTCTCTCTCTCTCTCTCTCTCTCTGTAGCTCTAGGCCTACATATGATCCACTCCAATTAGGGTGCACCCTACAGCATTCACTTAGCAGATGCTGGACAAGAACATGAAGTGAAACCAACCAAAGTGCAACACCAGCATGAATTCGTCAATACAATCCTCTAGCCAGGTCTTGATCAGACTGACAAACTATACTGATTAAAAGCTAATTAAAAAGTTTTTTTTTTTGGTCTCCAGACACCATTAGCAAAACACTTTTTTAGCCCATCAAGGAATTAGCCAGAAATCTGTTCGCCAGTTAAGATATATAGACTTGCAGCCAGGCAGCCTCTATTACAAAAAAAATGCTTTAAGGTAAATTAAGGACTCTTCAATACACTCAGATTTGCACAGGACTCGTTGTCAACACGCAGTTTTTGCACATACCTGGTTTTTGCACATTACCTCATTGTCTCTTGTACCTTTAAATTCTAGTTCTTATTATCTCTTATAGCTTTAAATTTATAGTATTTTGTATTTTTTGTTATATTTTATTTTATTATATTTTATTTGTTATATTTTGTACCCTTAATTTCTAGTATTTAGTATTTTTTGTTATATTTCTATTTTTTTTATTTATATATTTATTCATTTATTTTTTAAATGCTTTATTACCTATTTATCTATCTATTATCTTATCTATCTATCTATCTATCTATCTATCTATCTATCTATCTATCTATCTATCTATCTATCTATCTATCTTAAGGGGATGAAACAGAAACAAAAATGGATAAATTGGTACAGGAAGCGCACCATGGTAGCAAACTTGTGACTGCTTAGAGGAGGGGTGTGAGTTTGGTTGCTCTGCAACTGTGCCGATTTCTGTAAACATGAAGGTACTCTTGTTCTCACTCAGTTTTCACAACACACTTGTAGCATGAGGGACAGTGGAACGTTATGGGACACAGAGGTGGGTGAGGTGAGGTGATGTGATGTGCCTTACCACACATAACAACACCAACATCATAAAAGAACATAAACACGGTGAGTTGATATGGTTGTGTTCTTCATGCACGTTTGTGTTGATAGAACTCAAATGCACCAGAGATCCAGAGAGTCTGAAACCATGCCGCAGGGCGCCGGGAAGAATCCCGCTCGGATTCGGGTCCAGTGTGAAAACCATAGAAGATAGGATTACATTAAATTTGATTTCCAGCCTCTAGTCTACATTTTCCACCACTTCTCCTGAAGAGAGGTTAACATTCACCAAATAGTGTGAGGAGTCCGAAAATGAAAAAAAAAAAAAATCGACAGTGACCATAAGACCCCTCTCTCTCTCTCTCTCTCTCTCTCTCTCTCTCTCTCTCTGTCTCTCTCTCTCTGTCTCTTACCATAATTGCATTAAATTGGATTAAAACCAAATTGCTTCAAGCACACACACACACACACACACACGGTAGTATTCCCCATCCTCACTGTCCACTGCATTAAAGACACATGCTTTCCTGTTTTCCATTTACTCAGAAACTGATTAATTAAGCTCCCTAAATTGCGAACTGTGTATTAATTAAGCAGAAGTGTATCACAAGCTTTATTTTTTTTAATAGCCTATGTCTATTAATTGATGATTAATTGATGTAAGGACTCGCCCCGAGCGCCATCTAATCCTGGAGCGTCTTCATCAGTGGTTCGGTTCTTTTCCTGTCTATCGTGCTGGCCACAGAGATGTGTGTGAAAGATAAAGTGTGTGCGAGTTAGAGGGAGTATGTAGGGGAAGACGAGAGGAGGTGGGGATGCGCTTTCTTTAGATTGCTGGGTGAGTGTTCTGGATGACCTCGTCTAATTGCATTTGATTGAAGCGCGATAATCAAATTGCTTCCCCTTTTATTGTCCCTTCTCCTCTCTTTCATTCGCCGTACTGCCACGGTAACCTTAGCTTATTAGAGTGACAGTGAGAGAGAGAGAGAGAGAGAGATGGAATGTTTCAGCAGTAAAGGCAGGAACTGAGCAACACAGCAAGAGAGATATTAGGAAAGGACCAGGTTTCTGACGTTCCTCACCTCCTCTCGTCTGTCCTGATTACAGAGAGCAGAAAGGTGTCATGCTGGAACAACACACACAGCCGAACACACACTAGGAGAGACTTTTGTGCAGAGGCAATCTGAGAGTACTGGCTCATTGATTTGCAATGGCCGTAGCAATCAGCTGAATTGATTAGACTGGTCTGGGCTGGGTTCTGCAAAAGTTGACTCACCTGGTCTGCTCCAGCGCTCACCATTCAGACCCAAGAGGAACGCTCTACTCGGACGTCTCAACATAGATCAGATTACGTCAGTAGGTGGATCCAGTTATAGGATCAAAAACAGCTTACAGCCTTTATGCCCAAATAAGGAGATCCATTGCCTTGCCAGGGTAATATGAAAATGAGTAGAGCTTTTTTTTTGGTCAGATTATATTTCACATTAAAGAACAGAAATGACTTTTCTGCACTTTATTGACAACAGCCATACTGTTCTGCCACCAATGTATTTATATATTGCTTTCATGTATATCCTTCATGCCCAGATCCGTTTCCATGCTAAGTCATTATGAAAATGCGTAGAGCTTAATATTAGCTTACTCTTCCTACATTCACTGGTGATATGTTTATAGTTTTGCTTCGTGTTTGGGTTTGATATGGATTCCGTGTTAAATCTGTTATACTTGGTCCTATTTTAGTCATTTGCTTATAGTTAGTCAATGAAAACCTCAAATTTCCACCATATTCCTTTAAAGCTTTGCAATGCATTAATTTCTCATGTTTCAGGTCTTCCATCATACAGAATACTTTATAGAAGCACTTTGCAGTTACTCCCTTTCCTAAGCTTTTTTTTGTTGTTGTCGTTGTTAAACGACTGGCTAAATAAAGATTCTGCGCTGAATCAAACACAGCATGTTAATCGTGTACTGTAACAGTTCCTACGGTATTCGATTCACTATCTACTGCATTAACTTTAGTACCTACTGCATTCGATTCAGTACCAACTGTATTCGGTTCAATAGCTGCTGCATTTGACTCAGTACCTTCTGCATTTAATTTAGTACCAACTCCATTGGAATCAGTACATACTGCATTTGATTCAGTTCCTAGTGTATTTGATTCAGTACCTGCTCCATTTGATTTGATATCCACTGCATTTGACTCTGTATTTACTGCATTTGATTCAGTACCTACTGCATTTGATTCAGTATCTAATGCATTTGACTCAGTACCCACTGCATTTGATTCAGTACCTACTCCATTTGATTCGGGAATCTAATGCATTTAACTCAATATCTACTTCATCCGATTCAGTTCCTACTGTATTCGGTGCAAAACCTGCTGCAATTGATTCAGTACATTCTGCTAACTGTAAGCAGATGACTAAAATATTATTTGGAAAAAAGTATTGCCACCCACCGTATCTCTTCTCTCTCCTCTTACATTTAATCTCTAAACAGAAGCGAGTGCTGCGAGTTCACTCCTCTGTACAGGTACGTGTTAGCTCTCCAATTAAAAGTGTTACCCAGGAGGCCACAAGCCAATCGCAATAAATTGAGTTACAAAAAAAAGCCACTTGTACAGTACCATCCTCCCGCCCTCTTACTTTTTACAACTCTAGACCCCTGAAACACATCCACTTCGAGGAAGTTAAACAATTAATTAGCATTTTCAATCCAGACGCCCTTTTTAGCAGCACACTACTAAGGAAGTGGCTTCCACTCAACTACCAAGATTCAGCGCGATCCATATTGACAGACTTCTAAAGGTCATTTCCTGTCTTTCATATTTTACGTGGCTACAAAGCCTGCATTGTGAAGGCAGTGTGTGTGTGTGTGTGTGTGTATTGGCTGATTTGTTTTGAAATGCTTCTCACATGGAGTTCATCCTTTCCCGCTAACTGACGGAATAAATTATCACTTCGGCTCTCCTCGTAGATGTGTTTTCTGTATTTTCATTTCGAAACATGTAATCCTGCTTGCGCCTCAGTAAGTTATGCATCTCGATTTTTTTTTTCTTCCCCTTCCGCTCCCCTCTTTTCACTACCATAAGTGGAACGCTATGCAAATCGAAGCACAGGCAGCGTGTTAGTAGAAGTGGTTGTGATTTTCTAGGGCAGTAATGGAGGGGACTGTGGGAAAGCATTAGCAGCAGGAAGGTAATGTCTTTTGAGATCCCCAGCTAAAGCTTTTTAAGATCTGGCCAGCCAGATATCAAGCAATTGCACAGTCAGGTTCCCGGCTTAGAAAAAAAAAAAACTGAAAGAAAGAAAGAAAAAGCAAGCCACACTGGTGGCAGTGATAGAGACCATCTGCACAGTTTTGCTTAAAGTACGTCTTCTAGTTATTATTAGCTAATCCAACACATTTAAATTGTAGTCTCTGGCTCCTAACAGCTGGCTCGTGCGTGCCAAAAAAAAAATTTAAAGGTAAGATGGTATAACAAAAAAAGTGGCAGTAGTTTTGCAAAGAAAAACATGCACGTTAGCATTTGCTTTAAAGTGCTGAGCGTACAATAAACTCCACCAGCCCTGAAATTTATTTTCCTGAAGCCGATACGGATGAAACCGGGCCTTGGTGAATTTACTAGAACTGTATTATACGCCTTATTTTTTATTTTTAGTGCTTTTAGGGAGCCCATGTGCCAGCAAGAATAAATCATCAGCATCGTCCCCGGACGCAGTGCCTCAAACCCGAATTAATATCATATAACTTTTAAATTAATATCGATTTCCTATGCATACGTCAGAATATTTATGCATATCGTGCAACTTGTTCTTCATTTTTATTACCAGCTGGAGCCGTCACTCACACTGTAGACTGTAAAAAAGTTGTTCTGTATCAAGACTGACAACAACTAATATGTTACAACAAAATATCTAGAAATTTTCTTTGGATTAACTGAGCTACGGTCAACGATTTTTTTAAATATAGGTTTTCTTTATTTGTGTAGATATGAGGTATATTGTGATATTATGAGATTTCTTTCTAGATTGTAAAACAATGCTGAAGGCGGCCAAAATACACAATAATCTCATTTGAACAGTTGATATTGAGATATGTCTGCTACTGATGCTCTGTAAAGCCTTCATAACGGCTCCAATCTGAGGTGCTGTTAATTGGTGATTTCTGAGTAACTCTAAATGAACTTCTCCTCTGCAGCAGAGGTAAATTTTGGTCTTGCTTTACTGGGATGGTCTTCATGTGAGCCAGTTTCATCATGGTGCTTGATGGGTTTTGCAAATGCACTTGACAATACTGTTCTTGCAAGAACTATTCCAGAACACCTGACCTTCATGTCTTAAAATAACAACTGACTGTTTTTTGATGTCATTACATATGGATTACTTAAGTAAACAAAAAACATTGAATTAAAAGGTGTGTCCATATATATATATACACATAAAAATCGGCTCGTTTTTTTCGTCACAAAAAAAACCCCAATGATATCAATACGTTTCAAAACGTCTTAACTAATTTCCTATCAGACTTAAAATAATAAAAATAAATAATTCTTTGTTTATAATGATTGAAAATAAGTCGATTTCTAGTCCACCAGCAGAAATAAGGTCCAGAAATAATGAAATAATTAGGTAAATATTCAGTCATGTGATCATGCTTCCTGTATTTAACCTCGCTCACACCAGCAGCGGCGTCGCCTCCTTCCCGAATTCCTCCGTGGCTTGAGAAGCAATCGTGAGGCATCTTGAACCCCAAACTCACAGTCTGCGGCAAGGCAAAGGCCAGTTGAGCTTTCGAATCCGCAAAAGTTTGACCATACGATTCCCACAGAGACGAGCCGGCATTCTCTCTTAACCATTCCAGATGGCTTGCTCCACCATCATCAGAGCTCGGAAAGCTTCGGAAAGAGAACGCGTTCAGCAGCGGACTATCACAGGAGATTTGTTCCGGCTCAAACACCCAGCAGGACGCCCACGCGTCACTCGACGAGAAGGATATAAACGTCTCACGTCTTCGTGTTCCTTGAAGCTGATGTGCCCTAGAAAACAAGAGCTTTTCCACTCAGCCTGGGATGAGTCAACTAAACCGCCATTAGTGTCTTTGTTTGATGTTTCGATCAACCCACCTCTTTATGACAGATGTTATGCAAATTTCTTTCATGCCATCGTGTTCTGTTGTTTTTGCTTTTTTTGTATGCTTTTCATGATTTGTTGAAAGTAAACTTTACCTCATTGTTACCACGGTATTAACGGCAGAACAGCTGGAGTGTTTAGCCTCAATGGGAAGGTTTTAATTACACTATTTGCATGCACGAGGCCTAAGCAGGTAACACTGTTATTACTTAATGCTGTCGCACAGCTGTCTTTGATCGTGATTAATTGGGCCTTTCTAGCGAGCATCTCAATTCTTTCATGAGAAGGAACTTTCAGATGTTCCAGATTTCAGCAACATGTTTTATTTTGTGTGAACGGAAATGAATAAACATTAGGACTTTTCACACTCATCCGAAACCCTGCTTTTAACCCCGGCAAGAGGAACATTTCACGCTGTGTAATTTAGAAGCGGGGTTAGCGTGACTTTTTACCCCGGGGTTATGAAACCCTGAGTTAGCAGCACTTTCACTGTGTTAAAAACCCAAACGTGCTTAGCAACAGCCAATCAGAACAGAGCATCACTGACTCACATGCTTTGTACCCTGTTTTGTGTAAACAGCAATTAACAACTTTCTTTTCTTTTCTTTTGTCTTTTGTTTCTTTGTTTACTTTCTTTGTCTCAAGAGGCTTAAAACAGTCAAGGAGGATTTACACAGCAAAGTTTTTTTCTCACGAAAGAGGTTATTTAAGCAGCCCGGGTCTCGATGGCGCAAAAATGCAAATCAGATGGTTAATCCGGGGTTTTAGGGATATACAGTGTGAAACGGCAGACTAGGAAGATTCAGGATTAGTCGTTAATCCCGGGTAAAGTATGAGCTGTGTGAAACCTCAAATGAGAAAACCCAGGATTCTGAGCAGGGGAATGATTTCAGCTGTGAATAGTCTTTGTTTCTTAGCTTGAGACAGAGTACTTCCTCGCTTTACCCTTCCGTTTCTTTTCCTTCTCATTTTCACAACAGACAAAACAAAACAAAATGAGCCGTTGATTCACACGAGCGTCACGAGCTCGTAACATTCCCAAGAAAGCAATTAGAAGCCTGAACAGGCAGAAGATCTCATGCTCTTATTACTCGACTGCGATTTGGGTACTATTGCTTTTGATAACGTTCTCTGCTTCCTCCCCTCGTCCTCAGTCAGGGATGCAAGCCCGTGTACGGAAAGCGCTTTAGTGCACTAAGCCACCGCAATCCCACCGAAAAGGCTGCAAATCGTTTAAAAGCAATATCACCATCTTAAGCTTCCCCCATTCCTTTTATTTAAAGGATTTAACGGATTAGTTGTTTTATTTTTATTCTTTCTTTTAATATGCAAGCTTTCGTTCTATTGTCTGAATGAAACAGCAGGGACGGTCTCAGCGTTACTCTGCATGTTTTATCCCCGAGGTAGCGAGGACATGATCGCTGGGATGTCACGCTCGCACGAACCTTGCTCTTTCTTTTAATCTGCGGCGCTGCAGCTGGAGATCCAAGCTCCTCGTTAGCCTCCCGCTTGCACTAGAAGGAGCTAATAACAAGACTGTGGCCTTTGCCTTTCTCAGGGAGATGGCCATAAATCTGTGACATTAGCCCACTGGCCTTGGTGCTGCACTGACTAATTATGGTCTGTTTATGAAAGTAATGCCTCATTTCTCACATGACACCATCAGTATCTGCGGTAACAAGTCCCATGTCTTCATCTCCATCTTTCTACTGTTTCATTCAAATGAATGTATGACACCTGAGGCATTTATTTATTTATTTATTTATTTATTTATTTATTTATTCAGCGCTGTAATGGAGATCGTTTACAGATCAAGTCAATAATTAAAGCACGATCTACAGTAATTCCTTCTTCAGCCTCCTTTTTGCAGGCGTCTCAGCCGGGCTGCTGTAATTGGACACCGCCACGCTTCGTGCTCTGAAACGCTTTGATTGCCCCGAGCCTTCCTCGTTGTTCTTTATGATCTTCAGCATCTGACCTTATCACTTGAATCCAGCCAGTTTGACTTAAAGGTTGGAAACAATGTTTTTTGCTTAAAAAGGCCAGTCCAGTTCATGGTGAGGTTCAGAAAAGCGTTTCGCTTTGTTTTTTTTTTCACGCAGCAGATCCGGTGTAACCGACAGTCAGACTCGTTTATGAAGCAGACTTGTTTATTCATACATCGATTATAGGAGCATTTACACAACCAAGCCAGATTGGATTCATCATAGAGCTCTCTGAGATTCAACAGTAATAGCATGTCTTTATTATTTTGTTGACCGATTATGTCAAATTTAGTGCCTTATTTATTCAGCAACAAGACTGGACGGATCACATCCTGGAAATTTAAACAAAACCCGAAAATTTAGTAAGACTAGCTATTTTATTAGGACAAAAGAAATGACACCCTATTAAAGTAATAGAAGCACTGTAGTAGCCGGGCTGCATTATTGGAAGATTTTGCATTTAAGAAGTTTTGTGGGTGTCACTACATGAAAGCGAGCTGTGTGTGGTTTCACACGATTGAAATCAACATTATTAAAACTCTAGCAGGATTTTTTACTTCACACAATTTTGTTTAAAAGAAGATGTTTATTCACCGATAACATTGGAACCAGTGCTAAAACTGTCATAGTTGATTAGTTCCTAAATGAAAGACATCGTCCAGCAATAACTTCGAAGTTAGTGTTTGCCGTGAAGCCATGTACTGTTTAAGCAACAAGGCGTTTTAATTTGTTTTCCGTACACAGATCTTTATAATGCCGGTTGCATTTGCATAACCGAAAGCCTATAAATATCTGACGTCTGTTTGATGGACTGCGCTTGGATTTTTATTTATCTTGATTTTCATTTAACAGCTTGAACATTTGCTTGTTGTTCTTTCCCTCCCTCTCTCTCTCTCACTCTCGCTCTCTCACTCTCTGTTGTATTCCTCTTAGGGTTCATGTCAGTTTAACATCTTAGACGAACATCTTCCTAAGTTTGATAAGCACACATATGCCCGATTAATTAATGCTGCACATCTCCCCAGGGCGAAAGCAGCCCACATTTCAGTTTTAACCTTTTCTTTTTAAGGCATTGTTGGCTCTATAATTACGCTCTGCCTAATTAGCCATCTATTAAGGCTGCTGATGAGATGAAGAGAGTCACGAGGTTGGGTTGGGGTCGCAAACTTCAGTTTGTCGTGCAGTTGTTCAAACAAAAACATGATTAGGATGAAAACAGCACTTGAGTAGTCATTCAGCAGGCCTCATTTTGAGTCCCGTTATTATAAAAATACTTGTGCAGAACCGACTGGCACCATATCGGACGCCAACAAAAGAAAAGGGGGCTCAAGGATACACTCATTCCCCGTTTTTTCCAAATGAAGCTCTTGAAAAGGGAAATTGATTGGGCTTATCACACAATAATCAGCTTTTGTTATTTCTATCTTTGGCTTCCGCTTCTAGCCTCAGGCTTTTGTTAGGACTCGAATAGCCGAATTGAGAGCCTGGCTACACGAGATGGACAAAATCAACTTAATATTTCCATCTGCTCTCCACACGTCTACTGATTAGGAATAATGCCGTCCTTTCATGTCCGGTTCCTCGGTATCTCTCTGGTTTTTTAAGCACTGCATAAGGAAGGGTTGTTTTCAAGCTCATGTACTGAAGAGTCAGCAATCTGTATGCTCTTGCATGTTCGTGTCCGGTCAAGAGCTACGAGAGATGAGATGAGATGAGACTAGCGCATGCCATACCTCCACCTTCCTGCCTAAAGATTTAGCTGTACCTGGAAACGTGGACTCACGTATTCTACGAGTCCGTGTGATGCATTTGAAATGTCTAAACCCCTGCTAGTAGTCATGGCTTGGTGAAATAAAGATGGCCTGCAAAAGCACAAAAAATGATCACGTGAAAAACCAGAAAAAAGGGAATAGTCAGATTTTTTTTAAAACTCTGTATAGTTTACATACAAATATTTCTCAGAAACGTCATTTAAACACATTTCTAATGACTACCTTGAACGATGTAGAGTGAGCTTGATCAATTCACAAAGTACTTTTAGTGTGTAAGAGGGAAGGTTTGGAGTGTGTGTGGTGGCCGGAAGAGATACTGCAGAGCTGCATCGTTTCTTTAGCTTAATGGCACATGGATTGCAGTGTGTGTGTGTGGGTGCATGTCAGTGTCCTTCCCCAGACTCGGTTGGGGGAAACATGTTGTCCAGAATCGCCATGACGATGACGCCCCAGAAGGAGATTATGATGATGCGTCCTCTCATCTTGGCACCCCGCCACTTCTTCCCATCTGTCCGCTGTCTTCATTACAGAGTGGAATTGTGTGTGGAAGAGCGCATATGTGTGTGTGTGTCACAGTTAAGCTGTGACACTAATCCAAAGGACTGTCATAGGAGACTTTAGGTGGAGTTCAGGTTTTTACCATCATCGACTACCACATGCTCATCTTTATTCGTCGAACGGGAATCAATTCAGATTTAGAGAAATAATAATAATAATAATACATTTCGGATGAAAACGATAAATTTGAAGTTTAATGAAAAAGCCAGAGGCAAGGTCTCAGAGCTCCGAGACGACACGAGTGAGGGTTGTTTGTGCTTCTCAGCCACTCGCTTGACATCGTAATCTTCGATACTGTGAATATTTTGTTTTAAGGTTTAATATTCTTTCATTTTAGTGTGGCACATTTAATATAACTCATAATCCTGAAAGTCAGCCTGGTCTTTCAGTATCAGATTTTTAAAATAAGATTTATTCCTTGGTGTTTTTGAATAAAATATATATAGAAAATATATACTATATATTATATAAATAAAAAAAAATATGTTCTTCAGTCTTTCTCTATGTTACAGCGAGGAATTCATCACATACTCTGCCTTATAAAATATTTTCCTGACTGCTGGTGGGATTTTAAGAGGTTAAAAGTGTCTACATGACACCGTGTTGAGCAAAAAAAAAAAAAAAAAAAAAAAAAATCTGAGCTCATAAAGTGCTTCAAGCTCCTAAACCAAAACTTCATGCTCTCCCATGTCCCTTTTCATCTCCTTCTTGCATACCCCGTAATGATGGCTCACCGTTCCTCCAGCAGCGACGCTCTCACCATGCTTTCTCCCGTAATTGCATCACCTTCCTTTTAACACCAGGCTGCTTTTCCTGAACAGCTTTCTTGAAGAAAGCAGCGTCCAGAAACGTTTCCTCTACGCACCGATGCGTGGATGCTGCTACGTGCTTCGCTTGCGTAGCCGGCCCTAATTACAGCGCATTAATAGACAAAGTTTTTATTTATTTATTTTATTTATTTATTTATCTTAAAGAATGTTTATGGGGCGCCCTGGCGACAAGGTTTCCTCCGCTAAACAGATTGAAGCTGTTTGTACGTGTCAGATTTCATAGCACATTAAGCTATGCAAATATTTCTCCCTGCATGAAACGTTTTCCACAGTTTAGTCATGTTTCATATTCAGCCCTAGAGCGTCAGCTTCAAAAAGGCATCTTTTTGATCTTCCTCCTTTTTTTTTTTTTCTTTTCCCCCCTCTCTCTCTCTCTCTCTCTCTCTCTCTTTCTCACTTTCTGTTTGGGTGTCACTTGTTGTGGCCTGACTGCTTCCTGCAGAGAGTGAGATGACAGACTCATTAGGAGAAACTGGGGAGAAAACGAACGATGTTTATACGAAGGTTGGAGAGGGGGAGTGGTAGAGAGAGAGAGGGAGACAGAGATTGCTAGAGAGCAAGAAAGAGGGAAGGAGAGAGAAAAGAGCAAGAGAGGCAGGGAGAGAGTGGTAAAGAGAGATTGAGAGAGAGGTGAAGAGGGATAGGGAGACAGAATGGTAGCGAGTGAGAGAGAAGGAAGAAGAGAGAGATAGAAAGGAGAGAGAGAGAGGAGGGAAAATGAGATAGTGACAAAGAGACAGGGAAAGAGATCAGGAGAGAGAGACAAGGAGAGGTAGAGAGAGATTGACAGAGAGAGAGATAGAAAGAGGAGAGACAGTAACAGAGAGTTGGGAGAGTGTGTGTGTGTAAGAGAGAGAGAGAGAGAGGAAAATTGATGGTGCAAGAATATGCCTGATGAAACACTGATGGGAGCAAAAATATAGATGTAAGGACGAGAGGTTGGACAGAAGAGGGGACAGCACTAAACAGAGAGCCGCATAGGGAGGGATCGAGGGCAGAAGAAGGGACAGAACAGCAGGCTTTTTCTCAGTAGGAGGCAGGCTTAAGTAGCATACTTCCCCTGCTTCCTGTGGGCTATAAGCCACCTACAGTTAAAATAATAATCAAAAGGAAGGCTGGCGACAGAACGGCACAGTGTGGTGCTCTGGGCAGGGATACACACACACACACACACACCGAGGAGATCTTTATGCTTTGGAATACTTGGAGATGAGTTTTAGATGATCTTTCAGACTGGCCTCGTCCTTATGTTGCTGTCATACAGGACTATTTTTAAATCGCACTGGATCCTCCATGCTAACAACAAGAAGATCGTTTCCCAGTGGAGGACCAGGCTGTAACTCAAAAAGATCAAACTAATCACTTTTTTCCCTTTTTTTTTTTTTATTAGAAATACTAGGCTAGAAATAGAGCTCAAATAAATATATAAATAAATAAAGGAGACGAAATACGACTTAAGGCCAAGATGACTATAAGAACTTCTTTTCATTATAAAAAAAAAGTCTACACACCCCTGCAGGAATTTTTGAGAGGACTGAAGAATATTTGTGGAAGATATTCCAAGATTCCTCATCAGTGTCACCTCTGGCTTGCTCATTAGGGATAAAAATGAATTTAAACCTTAGACTTTATCATGTTTATTCAGAGTTTTTTATATTCCCGTTAAAAAATTGCGACAGTGACTGTAGTTAAAATAAAACCGTCACTAATTAAAATAAAATTGTGTTAAATTGAATCGTTTCTGAGTTGCACGGTCTGTTACTGGGTGCCACCAAGTGCTTTTATTGTTTTTATTTCCACCAATTTTTTTTTTTTCATGTTTTGCTTCACAGTGTGCAGTTTTAACAGGGGTGGGTAGACTTTTGAGCCCAACTCTACTATCCGTACATTAGGTCAAGACGAACCTGGAGCCTGTTACAGAGTACTATCAAAAACCATTTGTTAGTGGTTTCTAACAAAAATGTATAGTTTTACCTGGGGTGTGTAGACTTTTTCGATCCGCTGTATATTCACACTGACTTGTTAATGAAAACTAACTAGTACCAAGAAGACTGCTTCACATTTCCAGGGTGGTGGGTCGATTCCCACCTCCAGTTTGCATGTTCTCAATGGGTTTCCTCCAGGTTCTCTAGTTTCCTTCTCCAGTACAAAGACATGCATTTTAGGCTGATTGGCATCTGTAATTTGTCTGTAGTGTGTGTGATTGTGCTTTGCGATGTGTTGGTACCCCAGCCACAGTGGCCCTTGCGACCGGAAACTCCTGGGGTAGACTCCAGGCTTCCTGAGACACTGCATAGGATAAGCGGTACAGGAACTGGATGGATGGATGGATGGATGGATTTTTTAAATATATGAAATCTTTCTAATGAAACTGTGTCATGATGAATAAGTAGCGTACTTGAATTGGTAAGTTTTTATCTGAGAACATAGCCAAGAAGCAATCGATCCTCTATCATGTAGCGGTACAAGAACTGGATGGATAGGATGGATGGGATGGTTGGGTGGATGGGTGGATGGATGGATGGGATGGGTGGGTGGATGGATGGGTGGATGGATGGATGGGTGGATGGGTGGGTGGTTGGATGGATGGATTGATTTTTTTTTCCAGGAAGTTTTTACCTGAGAACATAACCAAGAAGCAATCTATCCTCTATCATGTAAAATAGATGGAGAACAAATATTTGCCCTGTTCAAGGAAGGAGAGAAATGGACACAGTTTAACATTCCAGCTCTCCACCTTTTGTCTTTCTCTCTTGTACCGTTGGATTACGGTAGCAGGAGAGGAAGTAGGAGACAGAGCTGAGGTCGACCTGCTTAATCTTCAGCTGTTAAATCCAGCAATTAACACTGATCAGGGAGCGAGAGACGAAGCGTAGAGGATCAATTATGCAGATTCGCACAGTGTGAAACGTACACTCTGGGAGAGGTTTGTGGAACAGCAAAGTTAAGCTCTGCGCTCTGGGATTTTTTTCCGTGTTTTCGGAGGTGTAGCTATGCAGTTTTGGCAGTAGTGCTTGCCGAAGCTGTCCAGCCATCTGGGAAGAAGGTGGTGGAAATCCAAAAAAAATCCAGGATTAAAAAGGGCAAATCTCAAAATCAGCTCTAACCCAGAACCCATCCCCATCCCCCCTATCCATCATGTCCACTAAATCTACAGATCAACTCCGTTTGTGACAGAACCGGATGAGGGAATGACCCGCCAACATAATCTAGTAAGGGGCTCATGATAATGCGTCTTCAGACACAGGAGAGAGAAAAAAACACACCACCTCTGTAGCTAGGCAACACCACGAGCAATTTCCGAAGCAGGTAAAACTGATATATGTCCCTCGTGTTCTCAGGGACCTGCTGTAAATTGACTCTTCACTCTATACAGCTTCACCGACTGTTCGGTTCCAGTTCCAAGAGTCCGCCGTCGTCTCGTGAGGATTTTTTTTTTTTTTTTTACCACCGAGTGTACGTTTTATGACAGATCTGCTTGTTAAACTAAATAAATAAATAAATAAATCTCAGAACTCGAACCGGTGCAATCACTAACCCTCGCTTTCTTCTCCAGGCTTCTTTGCTAAAAGAGGTGAAGTGAAGGTGAGGTTGTTCCACTGTTACATCAACGTTCTTCGTTTTTTAATCAAAGCACCATTTGCATGGACGCATGGACGCTTTCGGCCACCTGGAAGGACAGGTCAGGGGGAGGAAAGACGGGGGAAGGAAAGGAGTGATATTTTACGAAGCGGCGGCATTACCCTGATTTCACTAGTGACGCCGAGGAAAGGGGAAAAAAAAACAGATAGCCGTGGTGGCATTCAAAGTCATTTGCATTTTATTTGTTTTGCTCAAACTCGCCGTGCCCAGATGTCAGCTCGGCTCACTAGCATAGTTTAATTAGCTTGAACTCGCCACTGAAATGTTGACGGCACTTCTGCAGACTCGGACCACTGTAGGATATATTGCTTTGTTGGTGCTACGTGCACCGGGTTGGTGATGAGGACAGAGAGGAGAGGGATATGTTATCAGAGGGCTTTGTGTCATTAATCCTCAACGGAATGGCTTTAGAATGTCCACACTCGTGTGTGTGTGTGTGTTAAGGAAATGAGAACACCACACAGTCCTCTTCACTAATACAACTATTGTTATACTTTTTTTTCAGGTGTTATAGGTGAGATATTGTAAAGAATCCGATCCTACCAGTTTTATTTTATGTTTATTTTATTTTATTATTATTTTTATGATGCTTTTAATAACTTTTAGACATGTGCTTAAACAATGTTGAGCCCATATAATCCTATTCTTATCCTGTGTAAGCCTCGTAATCTTTGACCTTAATCTTAAAGCATTACAATGTATTTGTGTGTGTGTGTGTGTGTGTGTGTTTCTGTGTGTGGTTTTGTGTGTGTTTGTGGTTTTTTTGTTTTGTTTTTGTGTGTGTGTTTGTTTGTGTGTGCGTGTGTGTGTGAGCGAGCTTACTTTCTAAAGAAATCTTCCAGCATGGAAAATCGGTCTGAAAGCCTTACAATACAATACAATACAATACAATACAATACAATAAAATAAAATAAAATAAAATAAAATAAAATAAAATAAAATAAAATAAAATAAAATAAATAAATAAATAAAGCTTGAACCTTCATGTACTCGATTTGCTTTTATTTGCATTTTGTACGCGCTTATCACAAACGACATCCTTTCGAGCTCGTTCTTGAATCTCCTTCGAAGGCTACGCTCTAATACAGAAGCGTAAAATGATCCCGCTGAAATTTGATATGAGGAAAAAAAAACAACACACACATACACACACAATACACAACACACAGCTCTAAACGATTATCCCTCGACATCACAAAGGCTAATAGTCTCTTATTGCATTTCATTCAAACGTCTCGTTCTAATTTGATCATATTTATGAAACAAAAAGGAAAATATATATTTATTTCCGGCTACATCGCTGCAGGGGTCTAGACGGCAAGCAGCATCGTACTCAGCTGAAAAAAAAAGAAAGGTCGATGCTAACTTGATGGAGTCAAAACAGAAAGCTGCTAGTGCGCTAGCTAGCTAAGGCAGGATATGGGGCGGAGGAGATGGACGAGGAGAGTGGACTGGATCATGGCAGGAGTGTGTCAGTTAGCATTTTTAACCATGTTAGCACTGAGCCTTTTGGAAACCAATACTTCAGAGCAAGTCCCAGGTCTCAAGCAGTGGACGTCTGGGATTGAGGATTAGCTCAGCTGCTGGTTTCATGTAACAGGCGAGATCTGATTAGGCTGATTTGCTGGTCCTGTACGCTTGTTGACTTTGTGTAGCTTCAGAGATTTGAGAAGTGCACTACTTAAACAATTGGGTCATTATTTCCTTCCTGTCTTTGGAAGTCCAGGAGGAAGCGATGGCGATGGCTCTGGCTCTGGCTAGTATCAACCACTTTCATCTCTCATTATGTTGCTGTTTTGTCTTTGCGTTAGATCTCTTATCTATTAACGAGCTACTTCTAACGAGCGCTTTCTCTTTTGCTCTTATACACTTGTGTGTGTGTGTGTGTGTTCTCTTCCTGTAATAATAATGATAATCAAAACCTGGCCTGATGCTTTTGCTGAGAAAAAAAGGGGCAGCTAAATAGAATCAACCAGAATAACATGGAAAAAAATCCCCCATGATTCCTTTCACACTCTAATGCTAAAGGATTGAAGCTACGTCCTCACACACAGCGAGTCGCAACGACAAAGTTCATTCACTTTCAAGGATCGTTGGCGACTACGTGTGAGCGTCCATATCGGCGAAGTTGAGAAAAGTTGAACTTTATGCAAATTCAAAGTGACTCTGTGCCTCACCAATGGGAGTGAAAACAGCAGAGGTCTTTTTCTTCTTCTTCTCCTTCATCTTACACAACACGCAATGCCAAATTTTATACACAGTCGCCAAAAATCGCCCTCCAGAATATTTTATTCTAGTTGCTGATTCATTGTCAAGTAGTTATTGCCATGGCAGCCAGTATGAAGAACACCTAATAACAATTCCAGAAAGTAGTGGAGAAAGTTTTCCGTAGCAGTTGTCCGATTCCTAGACGAGTCTAATTACTAACAAATTCAATTTGCGATGCAGACCATGACAACAATCACCACGACAACGGAACCTTTTAAGAGCTCATCAGTGCGCTAGTGCATGAATTCTCTAAACATCTTCCAGTTTTCACTGGAAACCTGATGGACAGAGATGTTGTGAGCCTGATGGACATGCAGATGCCAATTGTAAAGATACAGAGAGAGAGAGAGAGAGAGAGAGAGAACGAGAGAGAGAGAACGAGCAGCTGCACTTGCGTGGGTTATTTTCCTATAACAACACCTTTTACTTAGACTGCTGATAAATACAGAGCACAGAGCATTCCGCCAGCTTCTATTTGCTTATTTTACACGTATCTACACGACCGACATCATAAAAATACGTCCGAAATTGAAAAAAAAAATCTATCAACATTTGCACCAACAGTTCAGGAGCTCCTCGATATTAAGACAATAATTCTTTTTTTTACTTTTTACTTTGTTTAACAAGAAAAAGAAAACAAAAAGAAAAGAAAAGAAAACAAACCAAAACAAATAAGAAACGAACCCAACAGATCGCGTTTCGCCTCAGATTCGGATTCAGAGCTTTCAGCTGGCGGAGGAGAAGGAGGAGTATGATACTTTGTAAAAAAGCTTTATGTTTCCTGCAAATATGTTAGACAGAAATTGGAAAAATGTTGCGTTTTGTCCTCCTGGTTTGGTTTAAACTTTATTCACGTCGGCTTTTATTTTTCACATCTTCCTGAGCCGTCACGAGTGTCGTGAGCGTTTCGAATACGAAGTACAGAGATAGAAAGAGATTGGAAAAGAGAGATAGATGAAGAGAGAAGCACTGCTGTGGGAATATTAGCGACGGGAGCGAGAGAACGGAGTGTCAGGGAGTGTTTAAGAGCGAGTAGATTAGTGTTCAGTAACGTTGGCACGGTTGTGTTCGCCCCAGCTCTATCCACTCAGGGAGGCTGAACAGCTTGCTCTCAATGACCCACAATCATCAGGCAGAAAGGGCCGGCTTCAGTAGATCAATTACCTCCATGATTACATTCATCAAACGCTTGATTGAAATTCATGAATCCTGTAGAATGAATCGGTTTTTTTTTTTTTGTTTTTTGTTTTTTTCTCCAGGATTTCACTCCTTCATCGCTTCATTCTCTTTCTCTCTTCCTCTCAGTTTCTGGCATTGCCTCATGTGGAAACGTCCTTTGTTCCTCTCGCGTGTCTTCTCTCAGGTCTCGTCCTTCTAATAAGAAGCCGAAGCCGTTGCTGGCACGCAGCATGCAAAACAGTGTCCGCTAATGAGAAATCAGACGCAGCAGATAGTGTGCGTGTTTAGTAAGCTCGATCCTTGGCCGAGATTTAAGTATCCTGCTGACTGCGGGATAATTGACAGAAGTATAATCCTCTTCCTAAACGCAACACTCCACTGAGAGATCACAGCGACAAAAAAACTGATCTGAAAGCGAGTCAGATTTGTTACTGTGTTTTAGTTAACCAGTATGCTGGTGATATCCGTAAATCTGATAGAGAATGAGTCAGGACTCATTTTACTGGTTGGAGATAAATTCTAGCTGCTTATGAACAAGACTCTGGGAATCTCAGAGAGCAGAAATGGGTTTGATATCATCATTTACTTTGAAGATGTGTAGGAAAAAATAACCATTTTGCTTTTTGGAACTTTTCTGTGAATATATTGCCCCTAGTAGGCTAGATAAAAAAAACGAAATACTTATGAAAAGCTACAAACTCTTAAATCCCAGAGTGTCTACTTTCATATGCTTCACATTAACCTCCACTGTGGAGTCTGATATGACAAAGACATTCAATTCTGAACATGACCACAACAAAAACAGGAGGAAATTCTATTAAAAGAGTTAAGGAGTTCTATTTCAGGTTCAGTCCATGGCTTCTTTTAAACTCCTCCCACTGAAGACACATGTAATGACTTTCGATGCCGGCTCTACTCATCTTCCACACATGTGAATCGAAGAAGACTGGAATGTTGTGATGATATCACGTGACGTGTTTCGGCTGAAACCTTTGTTCAAAAATCACAATTTTTTTTGCAAAAACCTTGGTTGATTTCGCCTTATAATTTCTGATTGTAAAATCCTATAGGGACTGATTAAAGTAATTAACAGGTGTATAGATGTATAGGCAGCACACACACACAACCACACCTAACACTCCCAGCAGAACACACAGCCGTGGCTCTGATCCCCTATGTCCTAATTACAAAGGATTAAATAAAATGGAGGATTGCATTTTTTATGTAATCCTGTATTTCATTTTCTCTTGACATATTAAACTAGATCTGTCTGTATTAAACCAGATGCCTTACACAAAACACACACACACAATTACAAACAATGCGCTTAAACTCTCATACACACACATACAAGCATGGACTCTAACTCACAGACACTCCCACACACACTTTCACAAACACATGATCAGACATACACACACATGTACACATTCTCTCTCTCTCTCTCTCTCTCTCTCTCTCTCTCATACACACACACACTTGCTCTCTCTCTCACTCCCCCTCCATACACACACACATACACACACACACGCTTCATGTATCCAGTCTGTTCCTGCTTCAGCCTCAGATTCCTCTTTGTAGCTGTCAGTAGAGGAGCCTGATGTCTTCTAGCTCCTGACCTGTAGTCATGTACTTGGGTGACTGCATGCATGTTCACCGGTATGGGTGTTCCTATTAAAGTGGCCGGTAACTCTAACATAAAGAAATAATGATTTCTGAATTGTTCTCTTTGGGTGATTAATCCAGTTCATCTGTAGTACTTTAGTATTTCCACAAATACTTAAAAAGAAGAGTAAAAAGAAACACTAGAGCTGGCAGATATATTACAGATGTGTCAGAAGACCAGATGCAGCTGGAACGAGTTCCGTGCTTTCACAATGGCAGTAATGCAAGCGCTCTCACCTGCGGCGTCAACGCAGCGCCACTTATCGGAGGGGACATGAACCACCGCGGCAGGACGCTGCAGACTGTACAGGAATGCTGAGAAACCAGAAGCACGCAAAACAACAACAAACGGAATCGGACATCAATCCATACTGATTTCGAGTCGCTGTGCAAATTACAATCCCATCCAGCTTGCTGAGCGATCTCACCATCATAAATAGCGTTTATTCCTCGTTTCTGTCAGCGTTATCTTCCACCCGGGAAAATCAGAGCCAAACATTTTGCGAAATAGTAACAGAAATTTCTCAACATCAACATTTCTGCGTCTCCTCACACACATCAGACGAGAGCAGAACTCGAGACATGAAAGGCTGTCTAAGCTTCCGTCTGTGTGCTAAAGGTTAGCACTTTTTTCCTTTTTTTTTTTTTTTTTAAGCATGCAAACTTCCAAAGGCCAAAGCGCTTCAACCCCCCTGCAGTCTCCGGTTCGAAATCCTAAGGCTGCTTTCGGCTACCTACTGAGCGAGGAGAAAAGCAATGTTCTCTAAACCTTCCTCGTCTTCCTCCATCTCCCACGCCTTCTCACCACCATCCACTTTTGTTTAATTTCTTCATTTCCAGCTCCAAGGAAAGGATGGGGGAGTGTTCGGGGTGGCAGGCGGAGGGTGGAGGGGAAGTGCATATGGCTATTGATTTGGCTTTTGTGACGTGTTTGGGCCAGTTCTCTCCCGCCGCCGCTCTGTCCTCTCAAGGCAACCCACCCCCAGGGGTTCGGCTTTGAACGGTTTAACCAGGCAATAAAGCCCTGCCAGGATGCCAGGAACGCATGAAAGGAAAGACCGAATCGAAAAGGCTTTTGTCGGCCGAGAGTTAAGGTGGCTCTACCTTTCCGCGGTCGCTGCTCGCCGCTCGTCAATGCGCCTCCCTAGTGTGTATCGGTATTCACCTAGCCACCCTGCAGAGATAAAAGTGCCCTTCACTACAGAGTGCTTCACCTGTGGACAGATGTGTTCCAAGGCTGTGTGTGGGTTGAGTAAACCTGCTCATGGGACAATCAAGTCACAATCAAATTAGACTGTATGGAAGGTGAAAAAAAACCATAGGTAGAGTCTAATCATAGGTAGAGAAACACTTTACACTCTTTTTTTTTATTTTTTTATTTCATTTTATTTATTTATTTATTTGTTTACAGTCACATAGACCCTGTGTGTAGTGTAAACAGTAGTTGCAGCATATGTGGAAAATAATAATAATAATAATAATGTCAAATAGTGCCAGAAAACAGTTCAGGTGGAGTGATGAGGAGTTTACAGAAAGTCTGTTAAGGACAAACTGGAATTTGGACAGAAATAATAAGAACTCACTGATCAAAAGAAAGCAAAAGTCCAGCGTAATTTGGCCATCTAGCAGACAAATCAAGCCTCCCTAGTGTCAAAATCAAGCCTTGTGCAGGTGCAAAGAGCTTAGAGTGTTTTTATTAAAAGCAAAAGTAAGAGAATCTTGAGAATCTTGTTCTGTCTTGTCGAGTAATAAGGATGCTGGACAATAACTGAGTAACCAAGTTATCCACCAGATCAACCGGCTCATGGTGTATCGTGGTAGCTGGCAGCCATTCAGACCTAGCTGGATTTTTTTATTTTTTTATTCAAAATTTCGAAACTGAACTTAAAATGTCTGACAGTCACTTCCAAGTCCCCTCAGAAAGCGTGTCTAAGAAAATCTGTGAAAGTACATCGGCACATATGATTGTCGGTGACCTAGTTGAAGCCTTGCATAGTTAAAGACCCTCATTCCCATCTGTGGAATTTAACCCACACTCATTTACAGTTGCTCTCATTTCCATTTATGACACATTTTCTGTGGTGTGATGTGCAGACAGAGCTTGTTGCACACACAGCATCTCTCTCTCTCTCTCTCTCTCTCTCTCTCACACACACACACACACAGTGCAGATCCCCCCAGGTGGTTAGGTGCTATGGAAGTCTATCGCTGAAACCTAAAGATCTGTTTCTCATCTCATCTTCTCCTCCTCTCTGTCACTCAGCAATCGTTTCCTCTCCAAATGCCCACTCAACCCCTACCACCTCTTACACACACTCCTACCAGCTGCGCCGCAGCCTGCCAGGACACAGGTGCTAGCGCTCTGATGCTTCGCTAGTCATGCTGGGCCACGGTACAAGATGCGACACAGATACCCAGCTAGCGGCCTGCTACCCTGCAGAGCTGCCATGCTGCACCGTGCCCATTTTTTCCACAAGTGCCAATCTATAGCAGACTGTAATTCTCCCTTTACAAGGTCATTATTATCTCTGACGTTCTGCTCGGGAAAAAAGAAAAAGAAAAAAAAAAGTGGAACAGGATTAAAAGGACAGTGTTTTTCCAATGGGAGACTTAATGTCCTTGAATATGGGACTCAGATGAAGTCATTTTCAAATTACAGGAAATTCATTTGACGTGAGACGAACAAGGTGAAGAAAGGGATGATACCGAATATTTATTTATTATAGAGTTTTTATTTTTGCATTCAAAGCAAAAGAAAAAAAATACACTGTTTATTGCATACAAAAATATTTTTCAGTTATTTGACAACTGTTTTACATTTTAATCTGATTTAAAAGATTAAAATACAATTACTGATTTTCAGAAAACCAACCTAAAACTTTGTTCATAATTCATTACATTTTGTTCATTAATTATTTCTGTCAGCCATTACACATAGACAGGTTAACATGAAACTGAAATGAAATAAATAAATACTAATAATAATAACAATTATTATTATTATGTTTATTATTATTTATTTTATTTATTTATTTTACATGCAATTTAGGCAAAAAAAAACTAATTCAAACAATTTATAAATAAATTAAAATATACATTTATTTCAATAAAGGCAGCATTGTGTTATGGAAAAATAAGTATAGTATTGATTAGAGCAAAGCTCCTCACTCTTATTTATTTATCTATTTGTTTGTTTGTCATTTCAATTTGAATTGTTTTACAAATTCAATCGGTTATTAAAATACATAAACACGTCATTTCAAATAAAAAGGTTTGGCCTTTAACCTTTTCTTCGTAGTGTTTGAATTATCGAAGTGTTTTCATATTAAAGGTGCATCGCTCTCCAAGGGTTCTACAAAGAACCAAGTTTTGGGGGGAAAAGGTTCCATTGGCCAAGTACAGAAAGAAAATACAAGAAATGGTACGTTTTCCAGTAAAGGTCTGTCTAACGTTTCTTTAAAATGTGATAAGGTGGCAAAAAAAGAAAAAAGGAGACAGAATATGTCTAAAGTATCTGCAGCACCTTTTAGTGAAGCACTTATTCCTTCAAATGGAAGCATTCTGAAAATCTCCTGATACCACAAGCCAACTGATGGAGGCTTAACCTTAATCCAATAAGTCAAATACATCCACAGCCAATGAAAAAGTTTCAAATTTGAAATGAGCTCCAGTGGGTCTGTAACCAGCTCAATAAGTCTTTAATAGTTTATGAAATAACGATCTATGCAACAGATCAGTCGGGTTTCATGAGATGGTTTGGTTTCATGAGATGGTTTGGTTTCATGAGATGATTTCTTTTGTAAGATGTGTTGTTTCCACAAGATAATTTGTTTTCGTAAGGTGATTTGTGAGATAATTTCATGAGGCGATTTGTGAGATGCTTTGTGAGTTGATTTATTGGTAATATGGTTTGATTCAAGATAGAATTTCATTCGTGAGATTATTTGTTTTTCTGAGATGTTTTGTTTCCATGAGATTCCTTGAGATGTTTCATGAGATGATTTTTTGAGTTGATTTGTTTTCGCAAGATAATTAGTTTCATGAGACAATTTGTTTCATGAGAAAATATGTTTCATGAAATTATTTGTTTCATGAGATGATTTGGTGATTTGTTCTTGTTTGTTTTATGAGATGATTCCTGTCGTGAGATGATTGGTTTTGTAAGATTTTCTCATGAAATGATGTGTTTCGTGAAATGATTTGTTTTACACAAGTTGAATTTGTTTTCATGGGATGAATTGTGAGATCTTTCATGAGATGATTTGTTTCCTCAAGATCATTAGTTTTAATGAACTGATTTGTTTCATGAGATAATTTGTTTTGCGGGATGACTTGTGAGACGATTTGTTTTCATGAGACAGTTTGGTTCATAAGATAATTTGTTTTCTGAAATTATTTGTTTCATGAGATGATTTGTTTTGTGAGATGAGTCAGCCAAATCTATTTTTTTCCTTAATATTCTATTAAAAGGTCCTTATACCATACATCAGTCTAATCCAATCGTATAGACTTTCTCCACCTACTCTTTTCACTTTATTTATCCTGAGAGTCTGTGAGGCCCACAGCCATTTTGTTTTCCTTTTGTTGACAGGGACTGCAGGCTCAGTGGTCATCGTGGACGTCGTGGACGTCGCAGCAAAGTAACTACTTTTAGATAGAGAGGACCGGCAGTCCTTCTTCCACTGCTATTTACACAATACACAATGAACTGTGCTTAAAACACACACTCACCCAACTGTGCACAACACCAAGGCCATACTTACAGCAGTATTGTGACTAATGTACAATTGGCTAAAATGTCATGGGGTTTTTTTTGTGCACATTTTGAATCATTTCAGCAAAAAATAGCTGGAAATAACAGCCATAAAAGAGGATATGGAATTAGTTTTTTATGTATTATGTATTAATGGGGTCGTCTCATTGTGTGTTGCATGAATGACAACCGAAAAGTGCTTAGTGTTGTGAAAACCTCTTCTTCAATTTTTTTTTTTCTTGAGAATTTTCCAAAACATCCCGTACCTCTGCTTTGGCCCAAGCTTATGCTACACACAAAGATTCAGGTTTCGTAGTAAATATAACTCATTTCTCTTGGCTCTTCTCGCTGTATAGATGTACATCGAGTCATAAATCTTGTTGCTTGGTAATAAAACGTGCCAGTGCACAGGGCAGAGCATGTGGCACGTGGATGACATTTAGGGAAATCAGGCTGTTTCATGAAAATGTTCAGCACACCTTGTGTGTGTATGTGTGTTAGTCTGACTGTGTGAACAACAATATTTTTAGCATGTTTTTCTTTAATTAGCAACTGCTAAAGTCTATAGGCAGAGCTCTAAATGCTTTTACTCGTCTTTCTCTTCTCAGGCGAGCTTTTAATCCAGCAGCAAAAAGCTTTAGATCCGTTCAAACTCTATACGAGCGAGTAAACAACACCCTAACTCCCCTGACTACGTTTCACTCTTCACCCTTCTCTATGTTGCTTTGAACACTGAGGGAGCTGAAGTGAAGTGTGAATGGATATGCTTCCTAAGATTTTTCTTATATCTGCAGTGTCATTACACAATTTTCCCTCTGCTTGTCTGGGTTTCTTTTCCGTTAGAGCATCACATCACCTCAGAAGGTTCAGACAACCGAGTAATATAAGAGCAAAGATACTTCCTTCTAAGTACATGATTTTTTTTATTATTACTCTGTCAATACACAGGGGCACTGGTGGCTCAGTGATAGGTTTCTCACCTACCATGTGGATGGCCCGGGTTTGAGTCCCAGCCAGTGCCCAAACCCCAGCCACTGGATGCAGTGCCAGTCCCAAGCCCGAATAAAAAACACAAATTGGGAGGTGTCAGGAAGGGCATCCAGTGTAAAACCTGTGCCAAGTTGTTGTGCGGACCAGTTGGTCCACTGTGGCGACCCCTCACACATGTAAGAAGCAGCCGAAAAATCAACATCAACTCTTTTGATACACAATATTCTAGTGCTAAAACTCCAAAAAACAAAATTCTCTTTAAAGTTATCTGTTTTCTCTCAATCACACACAGGAATCAAGAGCTGTTTCCTGTCAATAATTGGGTGATACCAACTTGTGCAACAGAGAGGGGGCATACATACTAAATGTATCTGATTTATTATACTAAGCTTACAATTGATTCTGAACAACAATAATGTTGGCAAAATATAATACTTCTACATGTTAAAGTTGATCGGTGTAGAAATATTGCAGAGTTGTAATTATTGGTAGAGTTTCCCACCCCTTCCCATCCTCCACAGTAACTCTGCCCTGATTGTCTTATACAGTAAAAGACAGTCTGATAATAAGAGTCAATAAAGTTAGATACTTGATAGATAGTTAGATAGTTTCCTGATCGACAGACATTTCAGAAGTGACCTTTGTATTTTTTTTTTTTTTATTTAAATCTAACATTAAAAAACTAAGGATTATACTCTCACAGTACTTATTATTGATTTTTCTTTCACTAATTTTTCTAGATTTAAGTTCCATCTAATTTATTAAAATCGCTACATGTACAGACTTTTGTTTATTCAGTGTTTTGTCACTTCTTTAAGTGAAAATGATGTTTTGTTTTGACAATATATTTTTGCATTTAACAGTGTGAAAATCCTCCCGTCAGAATATCCTGACTGGAATTTCCCTTAATTAAACTGCACCTCCATGCTGTAAACAACAAAAAAAACACCTATGAGTTTATCATCTCTTGCGCTTTCCCACGCTCTCTCTCTCCTTCCCTTCATTCGTTCTTTCTTTCCGTTTCCTGGTCCTGGTCCTCGTTTTGTTTTCCGTACTTTTCTTTCTCTTTCTTCCTCCTCTGCTCGGTTTTGAGAGACCGCACTCATTACATTTTCTTCCAACTGCACTCTTTCACGTTTGCATATTCAGCTTTTTTTCTTCTTAATTTTCAGTACTCACTTAGACACTCTAGTTTTTTTGTGGGGTTTTTTGGCCTTTTCATTTCACATTGTCGGTCTGACAAAGAGAGAGAGTGAGAGAGAGAGAGAGAGTGAGTGATACAAAGTGATTGAGATCCAGTAGGAGAGGGAATGAGAGGAAAAGAGAGAGATACAGAGTGATGGAGAGCCAGAAGGAAGTAAGAGAGAGAGAGATACAGAGTGATGGAGAGCCAGTAAGAGAGAGAGATAGAGAGAGTCATATATAGAGTGATAGGGAGCCAGTAAGGGATAGATAGATAGAGAGAGAAAGAAAGAGAGAGAGAGATACAGAGTGATGGAGAGCCAGTAAGAGAGAGAGAGAGAAAGAGAGAGAGAGAGACATATAGTGTGACAGAGAGTCAGATACTCAGAGAGTGACAGAGAGAGACAGGTCTGTGGTTATGAGCTAGGCGAAGCAGCAAGCCACTAGCGTTGCTGTGGGATCAGCTTGGCGAGAGAGTGCACACAGCGGGCCTGAAAAATAGGGATGCTAATAAAAGATTTGGCAAGAGCCCTTAATGCACCCAGTCTGAGTATTAGGAATACACTAGAGGCTCAGCTACTCCTTTTCCCTCCTTCCCTCACTAGCTGTATCTCTCTCTCTCTCTCTCTCTCTCTCCTGCTGTCCACAAAAAACAAGAAGTTCACACTTCTTCGTTTCTCCCTATGAGCGAGAGAAAGAAAGATCTAGAGAGGGATAAGGGAAAAACTGGCACTGAAGAACGTGGACTTGGTTTGGAGTGTGTGTGAGGTGAAAGCTTGTTTACTCCTAACTGTCCTCAATTCCTCTGTCACTCTCTAGGGAAAAGGTTTTTATTTGTTGTTGTTGTTTTGTTTTTTTCTCCCTCAGAAATTCCATCATGTAAAAAAGCTCAGTGTAAAACATTCATACTTCCAGCTTCGGCAGAATTGGGCTACTTTTACATCGAAATGTTTTATTTTTTTATTATTATTATTATTAAACCCCTATTTAAGAAGATTTAAGAACATTTTACTTGTTGAAACAGTTAATCCAGTATTTTAGTACACTCTGGCAGTGGTAGCTGTCATGATTGGCTAGTAGACTGAGGTGGGCGGGGTTTGGAGTGGATTTTGTTTTGTTTTTTGTTGGGAGGGGTTTATTTTGTATTGGGTTGCTTGTGTGTTGCAATCCTTCCCATCACACTCAAGCTCCTTATACCCATACCAACACGGATAACATTACCACGATGCGATGTTCCGTTATTACAAGTCACATAAAACCCGTGGCCTTCTCACATCTCTTCTGTGCCTACAGACATTCCCGGGCACAGAGTGTGATGAGATTTGCCATACACATCATTAGCCTGATAAATGGCCGGAGGTGAATCGTAGCATGTGCTTGTAGCTGTGCGATTTCCAATAAGAGTCCACACTGTGTGCCTTGACAGCGAGGCGCCCTTTTTTTCCCCCCTTTTTTCTTTTTTTTTTCCCTTGTCAATGCTAGTAATTGTGGAGTTGATAGGAAATTCCTGGCCTTGCAGCTGAGAGAGATAATGCATGTTGATCCCCGCTGGTCATATATAGTGTCACAGAAATGAAGGCTCTTCATTTCGATCGATATATAGATTTGTGTGCGGATAGTCAGGAAAGCACAGGAATAGCAGCTTTACAGATTTAATTAAGTGGATCCAAAAAAGCCAATAACCATGCGTATGTGTGTGTGAGACCCTGCGCATGCATTACATCACACTTCCCCATGGCTTCCTGATTTGTATCCGGTAGCAAACCGACGCCTTCCCGTCCTCATCACGTGCCATACTGTTAAGCGTTCAAGGTCACTTGCTCCACCCAGGCATGAATAATCTATAGATGGTTCAGTTCCTGCGTAGAGATGTGTCAGCCATAGATTATTTATGCCTTAATATGCCCCTCGCTGAATGAGCAATCAGTCCTGAGAAGTCATATTCCCTTCAAGTCCAGATTATGTTGTACTCCACACTTGGAGGCATGGATCTTGAGCACTACATTTGGTTCAGATGATCTTCACCGTAATAATCTTGGCACTTGTCTAGGTCTTAAAAAATGGCAGCCTGTGAACTGAATATGAATTGGAATCTTTGCAGCGTATTCGTTCGCATGCTGTTTGGCTACTTCCAGTTCCATTTTCCATAAACACAGAGAAAATCACATGAACAGTGTCATATTTTTTATGTTACAGATTCATTTATTTTATTCATGGATCCATAAATAAACCGAATCCAAGATCTATAGAAAAATACACAACATATGACCAATAGAACAGCATTTAAGGTTCGGCGCTAGAACAAAAAAAAAATGTATTTCTTACCTATGAAACAAACATGTAATATGTTTGACAGGAGTGCAAAAGTTTGTGCACCCCCAAGCTACAATAAAAGAGACCAAAAATTTGTTCATAGCAAGAAAACCAGTAGTTGGTCATTTTTGTGAGATAATATATGTTTTGGTAGTTTGTCATTGAAAAAAAAAAAGAGTAAATACATGAGTTTGGCTTGTTTCATTCTTCCATTAGCTTCTCACTCAGAGGTCACCAGAAAGTGTAGAAAGGCACATTTTGCTAAACTTTAAGCTTTATGTGAAGTGAAGTGCATAAATTCCAAAAAAATGCGCACTGTGAAGAGTGCAATTTGTTCTGATGGCAATAAGAGATACACCCACATAGAGCAACAATGCAGTGTGTAGTAAAAAAAAAAAAAGAAAAGGAAATCCTGCTTTCTGTGTCTGTGTGTGTGTGTGTGTGTTCACTCTGAAGCCCGGTCACCCCATTTTTTTTCTCAGTAAAGTGCACTGCATCTCAAATGTCAAGTTCTCTCCTAAGGCTTTCCACCGAACCTCGCTCAGGCTCTCTCATCTCCACATCTATAAGAGTTATCTCCTGGGCTCAGTGCTGACCCTTCACACACACACACACATACACACACACACACTCCCCAACACCCTCATCCCCATCACCCCCATATCCTCACACTCCTCTCACACACAGTGAACCACAACAGCTCGGATATGGACAAAACCCCTCCCACTGCCCGAGGTTAACGAGTTCACACGCTCCGTCAGTCACTGTGATCCTAAGTGTGTTCGTGTTTTAGCACCCTACACTCTGACTTTCTCATAAGTAGCTAAAATCTGCTGTTAACTTTTTTTTTTACACGATCTGTTGGGACACAGGCCTTTGATGAATCAAAAAAACTTTTTTTCAAGGTTACCCAAATCTCTAAACATGCTCACACACACACACACACACACACACAGCAGGGAATGGCAGGGAAAAGGCTTGAGTTGGCCACACTCAGTGAAATCAAAAACAATAGCGACTCAGGAGCCAGAAAGAGCGCTGATCATATTTCATCGCACCCTGTGCCTTTTTTTTTATTGACAGTACAAAGGAACAATTTACAACATGATTAATGTTGATAATAAGATCAAAGGTTGATCATTTATTTTGCCCTGTATCTGATGTACAAAGAAAACGAGTCAGTGTTTTGCAGATGGTAAATTCTGCTGTCTGTACTGCATCAGGAAATACTGTGTAAAATATAATCTTCTGTATTATGTGGTTATAAAATGGTACAATTTTGTTTGACATTCTTTCAGCCAAAAATTGCTGTGAGAATTTTTTTTTTTTTGAGATATGTGCACTTCGAGACATAATAGTCCCTCTAGGAATTTATTTATTTATTTATTTATTTATTTATTTATTTTGAGATTCTTGTAGCCAAAAATTGCTGTGTTTTTCTTTCTTCTTTTTTCAGAGATTTCTTTTTTTTTCTCAGGTTTTTTTTTTTTTTAGCTATGTGCACTTCAAGATATAACAGTCCCTCTAGGGTTTTGCACATTTTTTTTTTTCCTTACAGCCAAAAATTGCTGGGGTTTTTTTTTTTTTCAGATTTTTTTATTTTTAATTTTAATTTTTTATTTTTTGTTAAAGTAGGGAAACTACCCTAAACTTGCAGAATGGAATGCGTGTTGCCGATGACATCGCACGACACCTTCTGTGACACCTAAAAAGTCTGCAATAATGTCCGACAAATTCAAAGTCCATTTCCGTAAACACAAAACTCCTTAAGGAACTTAAGGAAAAAAGCATAAAAACTATATAGTTTTACTTTTTTTAATGAGCATTGCTACAGAAAAAAAGAGGTGTACAGTATTTCAAAAAAAATGTATAAAGAAGTGTTGTGAAGTGTGCTACTGTGATATCTCAATCACATCAGCTCCTCTTATTCTCTAAAAAAAAGTGAGATGCGCAGTGACATATGATGTATAATTAGATTTCCACATCTATCTCTTCGCAGAAATAAGCAGCTGGCTGGCGTTCCTTGCAGCAAATTTAAAATATTTGAGAGTTTTATGTCCCCTGTTTGTGTGTGTGTGTGTGTGTGTGTGTGTCACTGTGGTGCAGCGTCTCTGAGACTCAGCATTTGAATCTCTATTCCATTTTCTGATAGCAATATGGTTAATTAATTGGCTTTGGTGTAAACCTTTTATATTGATTTTACTGAAGATCAGGATTACACATCCCACATCAGATCAACTGCTCTTACTTAAATTTAGTATATCATATAAAAAAAATTGCACATATCAGAAAAATAATGCAATCAGCTTTATTTATGGCGAAGCCTAGAATTTGATCATTGGGTTTGTCTTGAGAGGTGGTGATGTCATTTTTTTAGAGTTTTTTGGGAGTAAAAATGGGCAATATGGCAACATCAATTAACATAAAATGATACACAGTCATAGATTTATTTATTTATTTAGGATTCTGGGACACAGAATCCCACATATTTTTATATATAAAAATAAATATATTAAAATAAAATGCATCAGTCACTCTTATTTTATTTTATTTTTTATTTTTTTAAGCAAATACTCTTCCACTACTCCTCCGCGCTTGCTCTGTACATCTCATTCTTATTAGACATGGTTATGATTTTCACTCCACAGCTTTTCTTCCTAAATAATCTCTCTGATCTGACACTGGAAAGAAATTCACAGCCGAGAAATTTACTTTTAACTGCTGCTTGAGTCGTGAAAAAAAGAAAGAAAGAAAAAAAGAGTTAGTTAGTTAGTTAGTTAGTTAGTCAGTCTCTGGAACCTTCCACATATAATGAGCAGCCGTGTACGAGCTTTATCTCTTACTGGCTGGAACTTCTCAGGAGCTGTCAACAGCTTGTGGGCCAAGATCAAAGCATTAGAGATTTGAAGTGTTGCTTTTGAAATCGTCGAATCATTTGGTTCTTCTTCGCTGATGTAATGTATGGTTTTATTATTATTTTTTATTTCATGTCTCACAGCTCCTTATTACTGTAGTCTACCTCGGTGGGGGAAGTGTGCGTGTGTGTGTTTTGTGGGGGTTATATCACATTAACATACCGCTTATTTTTTATCTTTTTATGCTTAAAAATACAAGACCACGTCTTAAACTGAACCGCGAGGACAGTTAACACGTGGAGCCGCTTAACCGTTAGTAATAAGTAGGTTCATGGCTATAAATAAGACACATCAATCGAAACTAGTTAAGCAGCTCCACACTGACGCTTCACATTAACACTTTTAACTCGAACAGATGCGAGATCCTGTTTTTAACTTGAAGCAGAAGATAAGTGATAAACGCATACTTCTCCGTCCAGTCATCTTTAAACAATCTGCTTTAGAAGCAAGACGTGTTGTCGCTTCACTAATTAGACCAGAGAGTATAAATGAAAAAGAAAACTCTCTATAAAATGGCTTCTGGTAAAGAATTTGCATAAACTTATATATCTAGATAAAACATACCATTATAAAAGACTAAAGCCCTGAACTGAAGCCAGTTTTTTTTTTTTTTTAGACATTTATAAATATACATTGATCGCTTTTCTGCAAAGGAAATACTTTGCTGGATCCGCATTCGGACTGAAGTCCGCCAGTTACTGCCCCCTGAACTAGATACTGATTGATTGTTAGAGATAGTAGAGCTATTCCCAAGGAGTACACTTGCTACAAATTTATACTGTAGTTTGACAAACACACACACACACACACACACACACTTCACCCGAGGTAGACTATTAACAGTAATAAGGAGTTGTGAGATATAAAAAAAAAAAAGAAGCAGCATTATTTGACAAATAGTTATCCTGAAGCGTCATCTCTAATTTCTCTGAAAAATCTGCATCTCATACATAAAGAATTACACAAGCGCACACACACACACACACACACAGGGTTAAAACGTATACACACAGCTTATGCTAGTGCTGAAACACAGAACGTGATGTTAGTCATAGAGGGAAAAAATGTATAACTAGCACCTCTGGGAGTCCAAGAAGTAAAAAGGACAAGGCAAGTGGACACTTTTGTGTGGAATTCTTTGTGTTTTTAGTGTTATTAGACACAGTTAGGTCTCTTGAGTCCCCTTTTTGAATGTCACACAATCAAACTAAAGGGAAACAAGCTATCATGAGATGTTTTGCTATGGTGTTTTTGGTCATGTATGTGCATCATATAGTGCTATGGTGATGTATAGTGCTTAAGTGCTAGAAAATGTGAGTTTTCAGAAATTCATGAAGGCTTCTTGTTTTTTCCTAGCTTGCTTGCCTTGTGAAAGAAAGTGAATAACCCAAATATTAAATATACACGACATGTCGTTTGGTTTGTAAGTCATAAATCACTGCACCAGAGGAAGAGGAGGAGGCCTTGCTTTGTGGTGACTCTTACTCTTACACACACACACACACACACACACATCGAATGCTGTATGAGAAGCGCAGCCATAACTCATCCCTTTGAACTTGAATATTCACAGGACAGCACCTTCCTCTCATCCCTCAGTTCCTCTCAGTCTCTGTCTCGGGCCTTGTCTGTGTGTGTGTGTGAGAGAGAGAGAGAGAGAGCATGTGTGTCCCTCCCTCCTCTCTCTCTCTCTCTCCCTCTCCCTCTCCCCAATTTACAATTCCTGAACCCATTTTACACGCCATCAAAAATCCCAAACCAATAGTAATCCAGAATGAAGATGAAAAGGGTGGACACACACACGTGCAGATATAAGCACACACACTGTGTGGCATGCAGCGCTAGGCGCTTGGTTGAAAGATATGAAGGCCTGCCATGGGAGAGCTTCAAAGCCCAGTGACATAAATTTATGATCGTAGCACCAGGCATTTTTGCCAAAACGGAACTGTTGTTGTTTTGCTGTGTTCTTGGGGGCGGAGAGAGAGGGAGGGGTGATTGAGAGAGTGAGAGAGAGAGAGAGAGAAAGGATGGAGTCTACACTGCCATCTCCTTGATCATACTCATTCAAAACACTCACTCAACCAGCTGCTCTCCCTCCCTCTCTCTCCTGAAAGCACAAAGACTACTTCAGATCTCAGAAATGCTAGCTATACTACATAAGAGCTTTATAAACTCACATTCTGCCATGTACCTCTGACAACACAAATACCTCCCTCAATCAGGGATTTAAAGCGATACTTATTGTACACTCTTCCAGGCTATCAATACTAGAAAGGAAGGAGACGCCCTTATTTGTCACATGTACATTACAGCACAGTGAGATTCTTTTCTTTACATTTCCCAGCTTGACACAGCACCATCTGAAGCGGAGAGGGAAAAGGGCCCAATAGTGGCAGCTTGGCAGTGCTGGGGCTTGAACTCTTGACCTTCCCACCGTCAACCCAGGGCCCTAAACCATTTTAACCACTTCCCCACTGGATGAAAATGTTTTCATAGTAAAATGTTGAAAGAAACAAGGTAATTCAGGGTTTTGTTTTAAGAACTCAGTGGTGAGTAAATGTCACTCCTGAGGTTGCTGACAGGCTCCAGTGAAAGGTTTGTGGCTGGTCAATTGCAGTGTCATTCAAATGGCTTTTATAGCTGTAAGCACTTTGAGTGTTGAAACCTGCCAGAGTCTCTAGTGAAAGATAGAGGACTGGCTTGCAAGACAACACTGACTGACACTACACTTGTTTAAAGCATAGTTTGGCAGCAGAGACTTGCATAGTCTGCTCAGATGATGCGAGGATCTGGTATGCCAGATAGTCAGAGTACTGGTATCGAAACAACTAGGGCTTAGTGGATCACTGGCATCTAAAGTGCATAATAAACTTTGACGTCTCTGATTGTTTGGTGGTATAAAGGTGCTTAATTGTACCCATCTAGTCAGTGACCATTTCTAGTGGCCTATAGTATCACGAATGGTCAGCCTTCTTCAGCACTTATTTTTATCGATTAAACTTGTTGAAAGTTTGTTGAGTGGCTGTTCATCCAAGTGGATCAGTTCTAAAGGACAGAAAATAAAGTGTAGGACTCTCAGGTGGTTGTCAGACTGGCCACTGCCCCCCTCACACACACACACACACAGTGTAGGTCTGGTTTCACTTGATTTAATCAAACTCTGGTGCATTTGCATAAGGTACCTCAGCACTTCTGTGTCCCACAACATTCCCCTGCTCTTGGTACACTCGTGATATGGAAACTAATGATAAACACATGTGAAAGTTACTTGAACAAGTGCAGATATGAGTAGGAGTTGCATTCACATTCACAAGAGTCGCTGCACAGTTCCAGTGCAACCAAACTCATACCACCTCTTACAGGTAGTCTCTGTTTCAGGACCACACTACGCAGCACGGTCCAAATGACAGCTTTCACATTACCGATGTTTTTGCTCTGTTTTTGACTACTACCAGAGTGAAAGCCCCAAGTTCAAAAGAACACACAGAATAGTATCTCATTTCCAGCTTCTATTATGCACTCAACATTTTTCATCTTCTCATATGCTTTAGCTTATTTTATTACAATGAAATGGCCAAGCAATCTGAGCAGAGCATTGAAATCCAATGCAGACCATTTAAACGGATACACAGCAACATGAAAATGGTAGCTAGGCTTGTTTGTTTAGTTATGTCTGACAGGTAATACATCTGGCAATAGCAGTATTATGGTAAAATTGTACACCAATATGGGAGTTGATAGCCAAGACACTGGGTGAAGATTCAGTTCTCTCTCTTTATTAACATCAGTCCAAGCCTATTTAAAGACAGTCTTTCATAGACAACAAGAGGCAATAGTAAGGCAACGTGAGACCAGCCTCAGTCAGGCTTAGTTGAGCTGTACCAACTCTAAAGTGATTTGGAACCTTAAAATAATCAAGAATGTATTTGAAAACTAAGGTTTTCACTAAACTGTCTGTCTGTTTTCTTTTCTGCAGAAGAGGACTGCGTGAACTGCACTGATGAGTGCCGGGTCCTGGGACACTCGGACCGCTGCTGGATGCCCCAGTTTCCGGCACCGGGCATGGCACAGGCTGAGGGTCTCGACTACCGCACAAACCTGTTCGTGCCTGCAGGAATGGAGGCCGTGGCAACCGAGCCGGAGAGCTACGAGGCAACGGGCAACACCAGTGGCAAGAAAACCTTCTGCACTTTCGGCAAGGAGCGGCGCGAGCACGCCGTCCTGGTGGCCAATGTCAAGCCCTACCTCAAGGGCAAGCGTGCGCTCAGCCCACTGCTCCAAGAAGTGCCCTCAGCTTCGTGCAGCCCTACCAAGGGAACCAAAGGTGTTGCAGATGGAGCCGAGGTCAATCCCAGCACCAGCCACTACGAAGGACCCAACGGACTTTATACCTCTCCTGGAAAGCAGAGTAGAGATCAGGGGTACTGCGCATTAACCGCCTCGGATCCTGTAGCCAAAGTGCTGCTTGAGGCACGTTCACGCATCAGCCAGGAAACGTCTAACGAGCCGGACGGAGCGCTGGAGCATGTGGGAGGAGAGCCTAGCCGAGGAGGCATGGACGCTGAGCAGGTGGTCAGAGACATCGATAAACTTCTGCAGGACTGCCGAGGCAACGAAGCTGCAGTGATGAGGAAGTGAACAGACTAATGCGGTGATGAAAAAAAAGAAGACAAACCATGAAAGAGGACGACAGTCTGTGAGCTTTGAAACACTCTCAAAGAGTGAGGTGCTCAAGAGGTTTGGCAAATTAGGACAAAAGAACTTTTCAAAGAAAACAAACTGTCTCAAAACAAAAAAAGAGAAAAAAGCCAGGTTTTCTGGACGCCATGTTGTGTTTCGGGGGGAGGGGATTCTTAGGGAATTTCAGAACTTGCTGTTTCTGGCTTCTTAGCAAGCTTTTTCTTCAAGTGCCCACCAGCTGTAAACTTTCTTTCTGACTCGGAAACGCCACAAACCGCAAAGAACAGGTTGATTTTGACAATCGCAACTGAAATGTAGAACACTCCAAATGCGGTTGGATCTCATCAAGACCGAACCATGCTCTTCTCTTTTCTGACTTTGTAATATCATTGTACGAAATACTGAATAATCTCTGATTATCTCTGATCTGTGGGGAGGGGGAGGGGCGGTCACCAGGCGGGGGGAGGGGCGGGGTGTGGGTGGTGCTTAATTAAGAAATGTTACCATTTCTTCACTCGCCATTTCTAGCCATAAGTGTAAGCTGTGTTTCCTCCTCCCATATATATGTGTATATGGAACATTCCAGATTGGTGAAACTGTTACTCTTTTCCTCATTGGTCCTTTGTGCGAACATTGTCTTCACCTGTCTTCTACTCGTCACTTCTTTTACAGTGACCTTCCACTTGTCCTACATTAAATTAAGGCAATCATAATTATGTATATTAGGGACATATTTCCTCGACTGTGAAAAAAAAATCTATATAAATATATAGATAATATATATATATACATATATGAACTTATGTATAGTGTCCAGATATTAACAAAAATATTTATACCTTTTCTAAAAAAAAAAAAGAAAAAAAGTGGAAATCAGAAAAAGAAAAGCGTACGGATGCCGAAAATGCAGTTGTTAATGATATTTATTACGCTGCAAAAGGACACTGGTTTGAATTCCGAGAAAACGAATGTCAAAAAAGAACAGAAAAAAAAGGAAATGTCCCTTCACATTTGTCACTTATTCACAATATCATTTAATGTGCAAAATGTATCCAATTAATGTGTTTACATCGAAATTACATATTTTTAATGATTTTCTTTTCCTGCAATCTCTGTGCATATGAGCCAAATTGTTACGTGTACAAGAGCTATATTGTGTATTTTATTAAATTAATATATAGTTGTGTTGCAATATACATGGGCTTATATTGTATTTGGCAACTGTTGCCTTAGTAGCCGTCGAACTCTGTGAGTTTCCTTTGCTGTCGGGTTTTTTTGTTTTCTTCGTCGTCCTTTCTCTGTCTGTGCTCTTACCGAGCGAGCCGGCTACCGTACATCTGGGCACGCTAGCGTGGCTTTCTTTCTTTCTTTCCTTCTTTCTTTCTTTCTTTTGTGTGTGTGTGTGTGTGTGTTCGAGCAAACTCCTTCGCTTTAAACTCGGTCAGAGCCAGCACATTTCTATCAAAATGAGATGAACCACACACTCACACACACACACACACGACTACAGTTCGATAACCTTTTTTGCAATGCTGAGATAAACTTTACAGGGCAGCTATTTTTTAATTGTGACAACTTCCTGTCATTTGGATTTTTCTTTTTTTTTTTCCTAATCTTAGCCTGCCATTCATGCCGCAGTGTGGAGTCCCTGGCTAACGTTCAGTGATACTGCCTTACTCAGTCAGAAAGCTCATATTGTTACCGTAGTGCACTTGACTACCGAGCGAGAGGACGGGGATTCTTGAGAATGTGCTATCTTATTTTGTATATAAGAACTTTTGAGCAGCGTGCAGTGTATTCGTATATTCATACACGTGTGTTTTTCATTAGTGTGGAAACAATTCCCATTGCATTTCCTACTCACTCTACTCGGACTGTGTAAAACTTAATAACCGAGCATCCGTTTTTCTCTTTGCGTGTTATTTTTTATTTCCCTCGCTTTTTTAATCCGTCCGGAGCTTCACTGTAGCAGTAGAGGCAGAATTCAAACGACGCATTAATGTCAGGTCTGCAGTTCGACTCTTCGCTCTTCGTAGCTTCTCTTTGTAAACAAAATATTTATTTTTGATTCAAGACAATACTGACTCCACTGCTTAAATATGTGGAGTGAAAACTTTTTTTTAATTATTATTATTATTATTATTATTATTATTATTATTATTATTATTATTATTATTTCCTAAAAAAAAGTGAAAGAAGGTAGCTGATCCAATATGGTCTGGTTTTGTTTCTTATACGGTGCTGGTTTGTGTCATGAACAGAGAATGCGCACTCATCAGTTTCCCATCTCTCTGTTACTAAAACGCAACACGTTTGACCTGAGTGAACGTACCTCAGGACCTGAAAGAGATCTGACATTCAGTCACCTGAGGAACTCAAACTTAAACAAAATATCCTTCATATTCACACAGAAATGCCGTACAGAACTATTCCCATTTTTATCGCTTTATATATATTTATTTATTTGCTAAGAAATCTTTCAGCGGGTTTTGCTACACCCAGGTGCAGAGATATAAATTTGGCATCAGCGAGTAAAAGAAACTTTGTGTTGGTTTCTAATTGAGTATTTTTTTTTTTCCTTGCCCAAACACAGTGACGGGTCTGATATTTTTGACACCCTCGACATAACCTCAACAAATAATGAAAGGCAGCGTGGCGTCTCGCGCTCAGAGCTCCGAGCGGCATCTGACACGAGCGTCTTCTTCTTTTCTTTTCTCTCTTCCTGCACGCTCATCAGCGTAGCACGACGCCATGCGCTTCCTTTCATTTAAACTGAACAAAACATTCAAGAGACACGGATGATCTTATGCGCGCTTTAACCCAAAGCCAGACAGATAGAAATAACTTTTCTGTTTGTCATTTGTCTCCGTTTGTTTGGGTATTTTATTTTATTTTATTATTTTTTTTCTTTCTCACTCTATTCACTCCGAGTTTGCTCATTTTTTTCACGGCTTGCAAAGATGTGCGTGTGCGGTGCACTCGTGGTTGTGGTTCTAAGAGTATGTGTGTGCGTGTGTGTTTGTGTGTGTTCTAAATGACTAGAGTTGTTCTCAACGACCTAAATTTGACCTAAACGACTTCTAAATCGGATAACGATGGCACAAACATCAAACCGAAGAGCATCCTGAGGTGTCTCGGAAAAAGCAGGTCTCCCGCTGAGGTGGAATGCATGGTTTATTACCCAGGCCTTGCGAGCTATTTGCTGTCTAATGGGGTATAAGTTGCTGAGGTCAACACATAGTCGGAGATCCAGCATAATGCAGTTGCGCCCTCATTATTGTCTAATTACACAAGCTCGGCATGGAGAGGGATTGATCGCTGCATTAGTCAGACCGGGGGTATTTTTGGCCATCGACGTCTGCTGCTTCGATGCATAATTGAATGAAATCCCTGTTTTGTTTCTTTTTTAAAGGAAACATCTTTCTACCATTTCACCAAATCCACCAAATTGAACACACACACACACACACACACACATGAAAAGTCACACACAGAAGGATCCTCCATATGCTGGGCAAAAGAAACGAGGCATACACTGTATGGATAAGCTCAACTGCTATTGTCTAAGGCTGTGTTCTATGTGATCTATCTGAAAAACAAATCAACAATAACAAAAAAAAATGAATAAAAAGCTAATTAATACATTTAATATACATGGCTCCTGATTATGTCTACACGCATTAAACCTGGCATTCGGTATCTGGTGTATATATGAATAAATATTTATGTGTGTATGTTGTATATCTCCACATATCAATATGCCGTTAGTGTTGTCATGACATTCTTATTAAAAATAATGAGCATGCTAAGTAAACACATGGCTAGCGTACGCTGGTGACGGTGATAGATGCATCTGCATTCTTTTGGCTAAAGAAGAATAGCTGGAAATGTGTACATCTTTCCCCAGTTTGCTGTTGCTCCAGCTCGAAGGAATCTGTATTTTATCTCTGCGCACAGATGATATCTTAGCTTTAGGCTAATGAGCCCTAATTTATCTCATTAGTTCACATTCCCAACACACAGAGAGATTAAAGCAGCAAGCTAGCTGAAGGGCATGAGGCAGCTCGCTAGTGCAGCATTTCGAAGTGTACCGAAAACACACTTTTTTCTTTCTTTTTTTTGAGCACAGCCCAAGCTCCTTTTTCCCCGTTCAGGCTCGGAGCCAGGCAGCCTTTGGGCAGCTTTTCAGCTCCATCACTCAAATGACAGATGAGCAACTTTATTTAAATATCCTCATAGATTCATGAATTGCCGTGTCTAGCAAAACACAATGTTTTGGTTCCAAATGACCCAGAAAAGTTAGCAGGGGAACAGCAGAAAGAACAGAAAAAACGGAGGTGCAACCCAGCAGACTGGTGCTGTCGTGTTTACAGCTTTCAATTAAACCTTGGACGTGTGAATAAGAACAGGATGTAGAAAATTGAAGAGTGTGTGGATTCAGGTGTAAGGATTCTGGAGCCCCGAGACATCATGCTTACAAGGATGAAGACAAAACCTTGGTGGCATCAATGATCAGATATTTGACACATCTCAAGCTGCACCCTAAATGACATACTATACCCTACGCACTTACCCTGTGCACTATGTACTCTAGCACCTAGTGTATGAAGGGTAATATCGTCTCAAATGGAACTTCCATTAGCACAAGCTGTTTCCCAGGCAACATCAAATAACATCCAGCGCATGTAAAGCGATGCTGCGAGCTACAGGGCTAGAATGCGGTGAATTTTTAAGTGTTGACATGGGCTAATTTAAAATACATTTATAAGACGACTTGTTTGCCAGAACGTCGGCGGACATCTATTCACTACGTGAGTGTCGACCACATGACGTGTCCAACGTTTCACGCTTTGTTCATCCAGCACTTCTTTAAGTGAATACACAACTCACACACTACAAAGTGGTATATTAGGGTGTAAGTACACGATTTGGGAAGCACAAGCCCTTGTCAAAATAAAATAATAAGACCCCTTATTATAGACCCCTGACTGTTCCCGCCTTCATGTCCTATCAGAATACTCCTACGTCCCACGTAGTGGTAATTACGATGTCATATGTCATGTTCATGTGCTTTGTTTTTTATGGTAACAAAACATAAATCACAGATGACAGAAGCTGTACTCTCATCTGCCAGGTTGTAAGTTGGAAACTCGGGTACTGAAGTTATCTCCTAGTTGTAATTACAACTTGAGTGCTCAGTCATCGACATCCTAGCAGGAAACTCATATTTTAGAATAATTTTCATATGCAACATGATAGACATCACAGCCACACCCCCTGGCTCTAATTTTTGTCGTGCTTTGTTATTGGCATCAGAATCAGTAAAGTGTTAAATGCTTTTGTTTTTACCTCATACTTTGCCGCACCCTTTTAATCTCTGCTAGAGTAAGTAACTAATTAGCATATGCAAAAAACAGTGCTTGTTAGCTAACATGCCTATTGTATATAACAAGCCTGTGTTGTTAACTTAAAATCCACATAGCATCTAAGGCTACTTACTCTGGAGTAACCATGAGTGAACACAATGAGCTAATGGCATCTGTTTGGACAGCACCCATGACATCCTCAAGGTTGTAATTGTAAAACATTACTTTTCAGACAACAAGCTTGTGAGAGTCAGGAGACTTTGTCAAGAGTTTCAAAGGCTAAGTTTAGCCGAATAATATTTTAGCTAATGACTAATCAGGATCCTGAATAAAAAATCTCTGGTAGTTCTGATAGTCTGATAGTTCTTAAATAAGTTTGCTTTAAGGCTTTGGAGGGACCACTAAGGCATGAGGTTGTATTCATTTGAGTTTTGAGCTAGCTTAAGCTAACGTCTGCCAAACCACTGGTTCTAATTTTATTATTTGTATATATTTTCAGTCACCACTTTAATCCAGGACCAGCACTTTAATCTGCAGATTATCCTGGTCATACTGGTAACACACTGGGAGATTGTGTTAGTCCATCTGAAGGCTACACACACACACGTAGACACTCCACCAGAATGATTATAGATGCTAGGAGGAAACTGGAGAACCTGAAGGAAACCCACACAGAGAACCTTCACAAACACAGTAACCAGCTCCAGAACCAAACCTTAGGCCTTACTGTAATAATCAATCTATTTTAAAATTCCAGGGCTCCACCCAAGGACACCCCCCCGAAACCTCTACGTAATAAAACCCAAGCTCCAAACCAATTAGAAGGTTCACTAAAGAATGCATAATGCATGTTACAATATTTATTTTAAAACAAGTTATTGCTATAAAAAAATCATCCTCATTTTTGCCAGAGTACTTCATATTCGTTTTTGGATTTGTCTTGTTTATACATAGCCCTGAGGCAGATATTAATTAATGAGGGAAAAGAAATGGGAAGAAAATGAAATGCAGTCTCTGGGTTTGTACTCCTTAAAAAGACACTCCTCACTTTCTGCTTAATGCAGTAATGCTTTAAAAGTAGCGAGACTTGGGTGTGCACAGCACTTTAAATACGGCTCGGGCGCTTCAGCAGGATTGTATGTGCCGGTGAGGATTCCAGCATTGACGCTTAAGTATTTAACATATAATGTTTCTACCTCAGAGTAGACCCCGCCCCCCCCATCATTCGTCAGCCTGTAATGCTGCCTTATAAATATAATGATCAAGTACACACTGGCAGGATTGAAAGCGAGCACGGACCCCAGAGTAGGCACTTCAAAATCAGTGTTAATGACACCGATCAGACGGACCACAGCAGCGAGTGACAGGAAATTAAGCTGTCAGCTCAAGCAAGGACGAATCGGCTTGACTTTGATTTGATAGCAAAGGTGGCCGCGACGAGATGCTAACACGGAAAGTAATCATAGCCAGGGGTGCCAAAAAAACTCGTGTCATCAAACAGCCGCAACATAAGCAGAGGGGATATGATATGGCCCCGTCCCTGTCTCCCTGCCCCCCGTCTCTCTGCCCCCGCCCTTCACTGCTCTGATCACAATCTCTACTTCATTCCTTTGAATATACAGCACATACATACACACGTGACTAGAGCTGAATAGTAATAGCCTCGTCCTTTGGGCTTCATTTGAAGCTTTTTTAATGATATCTCTTCAGGCATCAGAATTAACCGACGCCGGTGCTGAGACGAACAACACCGAAAAGCAAGTTCCAATTACTGATATCAGATCATCATGCTGCAGCCATGTTTTTGTTTTTTTGTTTTTTTATTGCAATAAGTGAAATGTCAGGCAGCTAATTAGAGAAGCCGAGCTCACTGGAGGTCTGCTGGAGGACAGGCTTAGACTCCCAACATTATGCTCAAAAAGGTTAATATCGAAATCCCTGGACTTTAGCTAATCTTCGAGTGCATCTCTCTCTTTCTGCCTAGCTACAAGTGAAATCCTGAAAATAATATTTTGTCAATATCTTCTCTCCTCTATTTTTCAGGATATACATGTTTATTATCTGCTTTAGGGAGGTAATTGCAATCTCAATCACGGAGACTGAACATTTTATAGGTTTTCCCGCTGATCCACTTCGATCCAGGGACTGGATTATTATCAAAATAATTGAAAGAGCCATGTTAGATTAAGGGAAATAATACAATATGTAGTGGACGGGAATTGGGAAAATGCTGATTTGGCTCATCTTGCCATCCGATCAATATCTAGAGCTTTAAAAGAGTGGCAGCCATTTGTGCATGGGCGTAGATGAAGTGTGAATGGGTGTGTGAATGCTTTCTGTAAATAAATAGAAAAAAAAATAAGCATTTTCAGAATCATTACATAATTTCCCTCTGCTTTTCCAGCTTTCTTTCCTATCGAAGCTCTGCATCACTTCAGAAAGTTCAGACAACAAAGTAATATAAGATAAAACTGGCCATCTGACAGAAGATGGTGTGACACGATGTCCAGTTTGAAGAGCCTTTTAAAAAAATGTAGCTAATATAAGACAAGGCTGTTTTTGCTTGTTATAATGATGGATACAGCTAAATTGCAACAAATTAGCTAGCTAGCAACAATATTTGTGGAGAGTTGTTTGCTAGATTACACCATACTCAGGAGTTAGGTGGGGGGAGGGTTTTTTTAATGCTACACATTAGAAACCCTTACTATTTAGTCCATGATCAACTGAAGCAAGCAGAAGTTATTTAATTTGTAATGTTATCAGTGTTCTCAATCGATTTTAAGGTATCACCCAACTGTTGCCTCACAACACAGATTACTGCACGTGATGTGTGTGTACGTGAGGCAGCTTTAAACTCACAATCGATTCTGAACAGTAATAAAGTTACAAAATAAATGACTTAATTTATTTACAAAATGTTTCAGCTGATCATGGTGTAAATATTGGAGGATTTGTAATTATTCAGAACTAGTCACACTCTCCTCTTTCCCCAGAACCAAGGGAGGGGGCCCTTGATTTTGTTTGGTTTCATGATGATTGTTGTGCAAAAGTCCACTTAGCACCTTGACGCTAATCTATTGAACCTTCTCTCACTAACAGGAAACATGACACCATCAGCTTTACCTACATACCCCCGATACATAAAGTATAAAATCGTCTTTTCTTTAACAAAGCATAATGATGCCTGAGGCGCAGGGATGCAGAGTAATCGAGGCAGCAAATCAAAGATGCTAAACAAAAAGGTCAACAAGCAGTGCACAAGTTTTAATATGAAAAAGACATACGGTTCTCTTCAGATAGATTATTGCCTGCGGCAACGTGCAACTTTTACAGACAAGTGCCAAATCAATTCATAAATATCCGATGTTGCGGCTGGGCTTTCTGTGATACTGCTGCTTCGCGGGATTACCGTAAATGTCACCTGCACCTTCTGAACCTGCCTGTTTTTATTTATTTATTTACTTTTTTTTATTTCCCTCCCTCCTATCTCTTCTCTCTTTATCTGTTTTGCTTCCTGTTGATAGTTTTTTATCACGTTTTTCATTGAACATGAAATAATAAAAGAAAAGCCACAATGCTTACAGCGTGCGCTAAATCGTTTCTGAGCAAATTCAACATAGCTGCTTTTGTACTTTGGTGTGCTGAGGACAGCCAAATGTCATCCCCACTGAAAAGAAGAAAAGACGGACATGTTATTGTTATGTCTTGACATTTCCTGTTTTGCTGCAGGGATGTCCAGCATAATACCCAATACACTGCACAAAAAATTAAGGGAACACTTAATCATCACAGTGTAACACCAAGTCAAATAAACTCCAGGGATATTGATCTGTTCAGTTGGGAAGCGAAAGTGATTGTGAATCAGTTTCACCTGCTTTGGTGCATATGAAAGTTGCACAACAGTTGCTCATGAGATGCAACAGACAATGCTCTCTCTCCTTATCCTTCCTGATTGATTTGTCTCTAGTTTTGTTAGAGTTCTTACCACTGCTTGTAGCATGAGGTAGTCCAGGTCCTCCAGGATGGCACATCCATAAATGTCGTCATTTGGTGTGCACAGTTTCAAGAGAATGGAGGAGATACCAGGAGACAAGCTGTTACACAAGGATAGCTGGACAGTGCTATAGAAAGGCAACAACCCAGCGACAGGACTGGTATCTGCTCCTTTGCTTCCTTTTGGAGGAACAGGAGCAGCACTGCCAGAGCCCTACAAAATGAGCTCCAGTAGGCCACTAGTGTGCATGTGTCTGACCAAACTGTCAGAAACAGACTCCATGAGGGTGGCATGTGGGCCCAAAATGCACTGTGCAGTTTGACTGGCATATGACAGAGGACACTAGAATTGGCAGGTCTGCCACTGGTATCCTGTTCTATTCATGAATGGGAGCAGGTTCAAACTGTGTACACATGACAAACGTGAAATAGTTTGGAGATGCTGTAGGGAACTTCATGCTGCCTGCAGCATGACTGTTTTTCCGGTGGGTCAGGGATGGAAGGAATAGATACAGTATCTTTGTCTCATAGACCTCCACATGCTAGCCAACAGTAACCTTACTGCTGTTAGGTACAGGATAAAATCCTCAGAGCCATTATCAGACCATATGCTGGTGTATATGAGCCTGCATAGGCCCTGGGTTCCTGCTGGAGCATGACAATTCCTGGCCTCAAGTGGCCAGAGCTTGTAGGTAGTTTCTAGTCAAATAAGAAACTGATGCCATTGACTGGCCCTCACATCCCACAGACCTGAATCTAACTGAGAACCTCTGGGACATTATGTATCAGAGCATCCGAAGCCAACAAGTAGCATCACAGACTATCCATGAGTTCACTGATGTCCTGATCCAGGTCTGAGAGAAGATCCCTCAGGACACACTTTGGCAGGTCTGTGAGGAGATTCCCCCAGGACACACTTTCCTGGTGTAACCAGGATCCTCAGAGCTAGTGTCAGACTATATGCTGGTTCAGTAGGCCCTGGGTTCCTCCTGGTGCATGACAATGCTTGGTCTCATGTGTCCAGAACTGATCCAGGTCTGAGAGGAGATCCCCCAGGACACACTTTGACATCTCATCAGGATCATGCCCAGACACTACAACTGACTTTCAACTTGAGTGTGTCATTCATCGACATCCAATGTGTGATTTCAGTATTCACTTATTTTTGAGTTAGCAAGTGCTAGTTAGGTTTAATCAGACTGTATGTTCAACAGGCTACACTAAATAACTATAAATGTGTATGAATAGACATCAGGTAGTTAATCAAAGGGCAACACTTTTATGTGCTAAAGGTCTCTGTGCATTAGATACAGATTGTATGCAATGGGTAGCTCTGCAGTAGGCCATAATGCAAGCACCAGACGTTTTTGCTGAGCCTGGATCACTTATTTCATTCTATAGCAATTTCTTGTGATTATTAAATATTACATGCCTGTTCTCTTTGTTGATGTGATTTGTGAGTATGCTAGACATATGCTGTGAATTTTTTTTAACTTGTCTTCCCTTGAGGCATTCAGTAAATTTATAAATGGGAGGTTTTGAGACCAATCTGGCTATTTGATTTGGTATCTGTGGTATTCTTACTTACTTTGAAAGTTGCACTGTGTCCAAAAGTACCTGGATGCCTAACCATTGAAAATCCCATGGGAACTAATGAAGTAAAGTTGCTGTTATAATGGACTCCAGTCTTCTACAAAGGTTTTCCAAGAGATGTTGGTGTATAGCTGTGAGGATTTGTGTTTATTAAGCTACAAAAGCATTAGTGAGGTGAAGATCATACACTGATGAAGAGTGAGGAGGTCTGCGGTCCAGTCAGTGTTCCAGTTCATCCCAAAGGTGTTCAGTGGGGTTGATTCAGAGTCAAAGCTCTGTGCAGGACACTCCAGTTCTTCCACTCCATGCTTAACACACTTTTATGGAGCTTTGTGCACAGGGGCATTGTCATGCTGGAACAAGTTTCAGCATCTTAGTTAAAGTGAAGAGAAATTCAGACTATTGTACCCATTTTTGACCTCTAACTTAGTGGAACATTTTAGGGAAGAAAGACAATATAAAGCCATATAGTATATTTGCTATTTAACATTGGTTTACAATGATTAGCTCTGGTTACCATGTGGAGCATTGCAAGTTCTCTTTGTGTCTACTCACATCCATGTTTTGGTTGCCTCAAATAATGAAATCATAATGAAATACCATGTGACAAGCTAGTCAATGTATCGTAATGACAATTTTATTATTATTATTTTATTAAAGAACATCAGGTTTGTAACCTTGAGTAAAGTGATAGACCAGCAGTTTTGACTAGGAGCCAGGTTCTGTCCTTGCTTTGCACATGAAAGACATGACTCAAGTCTCGCTAGAGTCGTTTTTCTCTCATCTTTAACTGTGAAGGTGTTAATTAAAGCAGGAGAGTTATAAAGCAAACTTCATTTGGCTTAGCATTTTTACATACCTGCTTCTGAAAAAAAAATCACCTGTCATTGGTGCAAACTAATTAACGTTGTTGTCCTTCGGCTGCTCCCAGTTCAGGGTCGCCAATCCACACATTAGATTTTGGCACAGGCTTTACACTGGATGTCCTTCCTGATGCAACCCTACCATTTTATCTAGGATTGGGAACAGCACCAGAGAGTAACCCCCCAGTGGCTGGGTCAGTTCCCTGCCTGGGAATCAAGCCTGGGCCATGGCTTTGAGAGAACAGGATCCTGCCACTGGACCACTAGGGACATGTGATGCAAACTAACTAATCCCACAAAAAAAATGTCTGGGGTGATGTGTATTTGATTTTCTTGTCTTGTTATTAAACTCTAAATAAAAGCAATTACTAGCCCAGACACCAGCTGATGACTTGTTCAGCCTTGTACTCTTAACCCATAACTCATTTATTAATCATTTCTCATTTTAAATGTTTTTATATATACACAAGTGGAAATGTGTTTTCAGGAGCTGGAGTGTTGAAACAGGGTTATATGAGCAGTATGATTTGTGCCTCTCAGCAATACTCATTCTGATCTAGAATCACAGAGTCAATGTCGTGCTTTGCTATTTAAAATATTCTTTCATGGAAGGAGGAAGAAGTGAAAAAGTAGCTACCTTTGCTCTACCTCAAACTGCAGCACAAATCACCTCACGCTTTCCTAAACGATTACAACAGAACGTTTCTGTGACCTCCTAATCTTCTCAGTCCTTGGATCCATAAATAAATCTATTCGTCCATTTCCTGGTGCCAGCAGCTGCTAATAAATGGGATATTTTGACTAGTTGGTGTTCTATTTGCTCTCAGCTAGAGGGGAGATGATGTCAACAGCATCCAGAAAGCCAGGAGCAGTTACTAGGTTAAGGAAGGCTGGCGTTAATCAGGCTAGCTGTCTGAAACGTGTCAGGGCCGACATGTTGGCCTTGGATTCGGCTGTGCTCTGTTGTGATTAGCCTGTCAGGCTGTTAGCAGAAGGCCACTGCTATTAGGCATATTTGGTGCCATGTTACAGGATGCTCTGGCATGACTCAGGAATACTCTTATTCTTACACATGTACAGGATCAGAAATCCCATGAGAACAAAAAAAAAATGACTTCCTGTAATCATTTACTAAGAAAGAGAAAATCAATCGATACCGCTCAGCATACCGTTCTATTCCAAATGATGTTTCGACAAGCACGGCTTACGGGCATGCGTGTAACGGTCATGCCATTTTTGACGATGAATCAAATATAGCAAGCGGAAAGAAGTTAAAATACTGCATACCGGATTAAGATGAGGAAGGAAACAGGATGCTAGTTCTCAGCGTTTGCATACAAGCAGAGAAGGCAGATATCTAAACATCAGCCGGAAAAGCCTGCTCCTCTGGTAATGGTGTGATATTGACTGACACAAGGGGATCAATGAACGACGCTGTCATTAGCGGAGCCTAGCAATTGCAAAGTCATTCCTCTTTCAATGTTAAGTGTAGGGTAACCCCTGAGGTGGATACACACACATACACACACACACACACTTATTTCCCCCCAGGGTATGAAAGGGAGCATGCAAATTGGAAGCCCAAAATCAAATTTAAATGAATACCTGCTGTAAATTTTGGCTGCTTTATTTGAAACAACAAGAAAAAAAGGAACCTTGTTGACACATGTGGAGCTCTTTGGGAGACTTTATCCAGAGATGTCTAATTAAGTTTGCTTTGTTATGAAGCACAAAGGCAAACAACAACACATGGTAATTACAGTCCTCCCTTCTCTTCTTCTTCTTCCTTTCTTTTTTTTTTCTTTTGGCTCAAGTGACCGTATGTGAGGCCTTGACAGGATTTTAATTCGCTTTATCTCCGGAACACTGATGCAGCCGCCTCCGAACAGGCTGACACAGTGGCTGTCAGCCTCCGAGGAGACATTAGCCTGGCATGACACTGCTGACAGTGGCATGTCTTTGGTAATTAGGAGGAGACAACTACAAGCCGCATGCATCAGAATACAGCGTTCGCCCGTGTGTCAGGAACGCAGGACGTGTTCTGAGCCAACGAATTTGCCCAAAGTGTGTGGAAGACACACTGCCTGGAAGTTGTCAGATATGAAAGCAGGTTCTTGGTGTCTTGTCACGCAACATGCTATCATCTTTTTTAGAATGATGTGGTATTGTAGCATGAAATTTGGTTCTCCTAAATCAGATTGGAATGTAGTCCAGCACGGTGTGCTTGCACACTGACCCCGTGAACATGCCGCCACTGTGTTAATTACATACTGGACGCACCTTCAACAAATATCCAGCTGTTACATATCACCATTTAACCTTTCTAGCTTATTCCTTCGACCTTTTACAAAAAATAAATGTACTTACTTGGAATATTTCTATTATATCTAAAGCATTACAGCTGAGACTTAGTCCAAGGTTTTCCACATTTAGAGATCTAGGAAAATGCAGTATATTATATCCAAAAGGATCTGTCTAATTTAATGATTTGGTCCAATTATGTTACTTTGCTTAGTTTAAAATTATCCTATGGATTCTTTCATAATTTAGACTGATCCTCCTTATCCAAAGTAGAAAACACCGATCATTTCATCTCAATCCGATTTGCATCTTTCTTTATTCATTTCTCTTCCAATCCCACTGTAGTACTAGTACATGCTGTGGGGCACTAGGACCCAGGGCTCTGCTTCATTACACACAAATTAATAGAGTAACACTTATTCTTTAGCAGATGATATTATTTATTAATATTTAAACCCAGAGATCTATAAGATTATTTTCTGGTGTTTTAGTCTTAACAGGTTTGATGTAGTTTACTCCTACATGTGAATTAATACGTTAAATAACGAACATGTACTAAGATGTATTACAGGTGGTTGTTATAAACGCATGAAGTCATAAGATACACGTCATAGTTATGGTTAGCGTTTCGTTTCGAAAATATTCCCATGATTATATTTAGACACCTCAAGTACCTCGTCTCAGGCTGCTAAGTGGTAAACCATCATCATTAGCAAAGGCTATTAGATTAATACTTTGATTGATTAGTTAGCTAACATGCAGCAATTTGACATATTGATCTGTCATTTCGCAGCATATTTAACAAGATTTTTTTTTGCAGCAACATCACTCAATGTTACTTTATTCGTGACTAGCGTATTCTTATGCTAACTAAATTAGACAGCTAGCTAGTTTAGTATTATTTCTTTCTTTGACAGTCTAGTTTCAGTTTAAATTGATCAGAGCTGCACAAAATTCTTTAATGACAAAGTGTACCAGTGCCAAAATAGTGCCATAGGTACAAATGCAATTATTTGTGTTTGTGTGAACTACTTGCTGCTTAGCAATCGTGCTTGTTTTCTGTTCCTAGGTCATGTTAATCAGGGTGCTAGTGGCCAAGCGGATTGTTTATGAAATATGTACACTTATGCAAATAGATTATTTGGAAAGGCGTTGTGAATAAGTCCTAAATGTCATGCATGCACAGGGGCCCATTGTGCCCAAGTTCCGCTAGTTTTCACTAGTGTAATCCGCTTCGCCTCTGACGGCGGTTAAGTGCTTTCCATTTACTGCAATAAAATCTGCCAATAGGTTAACAGATGCAAATAAAAGCATGCACCTTCTAGAGCCTGGAAAATAGACATAATACAGTATAGATTAGAAGAAGGGTAATATTTAACCAATTAGATGGCATCAGTAGCACAGAAAAGAAAATCGACACCGCAGACTTGTTCAGGTACAGAGCTAAACATACTTAATTCATTCATTCAAAAAATAAATAAATAAATAAAATAAAAATAAAATGAAAAATATATATATAACTTTATAAATACAGTTCCTTCCAAAACTATTGGAATGGCAAGTTAGTTTATTTATTTATTTGTTTCTTTATGCTGTAGACTGAAGATCAAAAGACGTCTACGAGAAGAGAGAAGAGAAATTCAGTTTTTATTTCCTGGTAAATATACACCAATCAGGCATAACATTATGAGCACATGCCTAATATTGTGTTGGTCCCCCTTTTGCTGCCCTGATCCATCATTCACTGTGTATTCTGACACCTTTCTATCAGAACCAGCATTAACTTCTTCAGCAATTTGAGCAACAGTAGCTCATCTGTTGGATCGGATCACACGGGTCAGCCTTCACTCTCCACATGCATCAATGAGCCTTGGCCGCTCATGACCCTTTCGCCGGTTCACCACTGTTCCTTCGTTGGACCACTTTTAAAGATACTGACCACTGCAGACTAGGAACACACCACAAGAGCTGTAGTTTTGGAGATGCTCTGATCCAGTGGTCTAGCCATTACAATTTGGGCCTTCGTCAAACTCGCACAAATCCTTAGGCTTGCCCATTTTTCCTGCTTCTAACACATCAACTTTGAGGACAAAATGTTCACTTGCTGCCTAATATATTCCACCCACTAACAGGTGCCATGATGAGGAGTTCACCTGTCAGTGGTCATAATGTTGTGCCTGATTGGTGTATATTCACATGTGTTACATGACATACAACACAGCACATTTTGTATCAGATTTTTAGGTGGAAAAAAAATATTGGATCATTCGACTGACAGCTATTATTTCTTAACCAGGTATGTTTCAACAATAAATATCTCTGAACATCTACTCTCGGTTTTAGTCTTAGTTGCTAAAAAAGATCAGCCAGCATGAAGACCAGAAAGCTGTCTATGAGAAAAAAGCAATCCATTTTGAAGCTGAGAAAAGAGTGAAAATCAATCAGAGGCATTGCACAAGCATTGGGTATGGCCAATACAACAAAAAATGTCGTGTAAAAGAAAGAAACCACCAGTGTACAGAGAATCAGACACCGAACAGGAAGGCCAAAGAAAACAGCAACAGTTATAACAGCTGTGAAGAAGAAAGTCAAAAACAACAGTCAATGACATCCTCAACAACCTGCACAGGGCAGGGGTGAAGGTATCACAATGCAATGTGTGAAGAGCAGATATATAGAGGTCTAGATATATAGAGAGGTGAGCTACAAAACCTCTGGACCCAAGATGAACTTCTACCAAACTGTGGAGAAGGAAAGGATTTGATCCAAAACATCTGAGCGTATGTGTAAAAAATGGTGGTGGTTGTGTCATGGCCTGCCTTTGTATGGCTGCTTCTGGAACATTCTCATTAATCTTATTTGATGATGGAAGCAGCAGAATGAATTCAGAAACATTCTGTCAGACAATTTACAGAGAAATGCAACCGATGTAATTGGTTGGAACTTCAGCATGCAGTATGTCACTGATCTGAAACACACTGCACACAACACAACACATCAAAGGACTTCACCAGGGGGGAAAAGAAGAAGGTTTTAAACTGGCCAAGTCAATCACCAGACCTTAACCCAACTGAGCAGCATTTCAACTCCTGAAGAGGAGACTGAAGGAGAAACCCCCGAAACCAATGTGACATCAGTGATGTCATTGAGCCTCAAGTTTGATGTAGTTATTGCAAAATGTTAGTTAATTCACAAGACTTATTTGTTCCTATACTTTTGCTCGGCTTGAAAAGGGGGTGCCCTGATACAAAAGGTTCTGTAGTTTAGGTTATTTTGTACTGATACTAGATGTGAATGTTGTTGATCTTTCGGCTGCTCCCTACGTGCATGAGGGGTCACCACAGCGGACCAACTGGTCCGCACAACAACTTGGCACAGGTTTTACGCCGGATGCCCTTCCTGACGCAACCCTCCCATTTTATCCGGGCTTGGGACTGGTACTGCATCCAGTGGCTGGGACTCGAACGCGGGCCTTCCGCATGGTAGGTGAGAAACCTACCAATGAGCCACCAGCACCCGGATGGACTAATACTAGATGTAAATACCTGGAAATAAAAGCTGAAATACCCATCTCTCATCTCATATCCATCTTCTGATATCTGAAATGTCTTTGGTGATTTGGAATAGTCTTCCTGACAGTGTTCGGGGCTCAGACACAGTCCCCCAGTTTAAACGTAGATTAAAGACATATCTCTTTAGCCAGGCATACACATAATAAGCTTGTGCCCCAGTACATCTGATTAAATGCACATTATCATCTAGTACTTGCTAATATTATGAACAGAAGCTATGCTAATTCCTTTCCACTTGTTTCCCTTTTTGTACCCATCCCGAGGCATCTAGAGATTGTGCCATCTTCAGTACACCTTTGGTGAGAAGAGGCCAACCCCGCGAAGATCCTGAGGCAGCCAGAGATGGACCATATTAGGATATAGCCTATTAGGATATATATATTAGATATATAGAATATAGCCATATTAGGATAGTTGGATTCTGCTCCTTGAGGATTTGGGTATTCATAGCAACGCATGCCAACCGTATGTGGACTTTAAGGATGACAACAACCTCCTAATTAATACACACAATAACATTATACATATGCTGTATCTGTATCACACAACTCCAACTGACCGTACATGACTGTAGAAAGGACATTGATCATAATCACACACTCAGGTGTTTATAATAATTTATAATCATACTCTCCGGTGTCACCCAAATGAGGATGGGTTTCCCTTTTGATTCTGGTTCCTCTCAAGGTTTCTTCCTCATTCCATCTAAGGGAGTTTTTCCTTTCCACAGTCGCCACAGGCTTGCTCACTAGGGATGATTTTGTCTAACATCTAGGACTTTTTTACTATGTTTCTTATGTTCTGTAAGGCTGCTTTGAGACAATGTCCATTGTTAGCTCTATACAAATAAAAGTGAATTGAATTGTATTTAGGGAAAAAAATTAATTGGCTATTGGAACAGCAACCAATAGTTTGAGAGGGGACTGTATAATCACGACTTCAAAAGACCTCTATCTCTCTCTCTCTCTCTCTCTCTCTCTCTCTCTCTCTCACTCACTGTAGCACATACCGCTCATAAACATTCCACCCATCTGAAACTCTTGACTGAGAAAGATAGTCATAGGGTGATTAAGTCCTGTAAGACATTTCTTGTATGATTAGAGGCCAACAGTATTTTGAAAGCCCCCCAGATGCCAATGAAATGAAGAGAGGTTGATGAGAAGGGCCAGCCTCAATGGAGCTACCATCAGCAGGACACAAACATACATTTGTGTACTAAAGCACCAAGAACTTGACTCTGTCAGCTCATAGCAACACTGCTCAAGTGGAATATTGGCTACCAACAGGTTTAAATTGAGATTTAGGACATGGAGGAGCCATGAGGGTGTCAACAACACGGGAACTGTAGCGTTCAATTTATGTCTTTAATTAGGGTCGATAGTGAAATGATGGAAATGTGATTAAAATAGAGTTATGAAATGAACTGAAGCTTGGGAGGAAGACTACATATTGAGGTTTAACATCTTTCTAGCAATTTTCTATCAATTCTCATCTTTCACATTATATATTCATGAATCCCTAGTGGTCCAGCATCTAAGGATCTCTCAGCACTCTCAGCACTGCGACCCGGGTTTGGATGGTTAAGTACAACTGGTTATCCAAAAGGTTTCAGTTTTCAATAGTCTGACCATTTGAAATAATTTTAATGAAATAGAAATACATTCTGAAACAGAATGTATGTTCTAAACATATACAAATCCAGATATGAAGAAGAACTGCACTATTCATTCATCTATCTATATATGCATCCATCCATTTTCTGTAGTGTGAATCCCACACAGGGTTACAGGAATCCTGGAGTCTATCCCAGGGGACTCAAGGTAGGGGGACACCCTGGACAGGGTGCAAGTCCACTGCAGAGCACAAACACACTCACACACATTCACACACCACGGTTTTATTTCGAGATGGCAATCAAATTACAATGCATGTTTTTGGACTGGAGCATGGGGATGTGGTAGTGTAGTGTTTTAGGGGTATGACTACTAATCATAAATTTATGAGTTTGAATCCCAGGACAACCAAGCTGCCACTGCTGGGCCCTTGAGCAAGGCCCTTAGCCCACAATTGCTCAGTTGCATGAAAAAAATTAAATAAATAAATAAATTCGCTAAGTCACTTTGGATAAGGGGTCTGTCAAATGCCAGAATGCTACAGTGAATGTAAATTCACTGTAGAGGCAGGAATCCAACCCCCATCCCCTATTTGAGATTAGTGTTGAAACAAGTCAACAAGATGTAAGTAATGGATCAGATATTAAACTTCTAGGACAAAAAAGGTATGTGTTCTTTTACATGAATGTGAGTCTGCCTGGTCTGGGTAGAAGTGATTTAAATTAAGCTACTAGTTTGTTTATGGACTGTTTGTTAGGAAATCAGCTCTAATTGGTTAAAAATATCACAAGCAAGTATAAACCTTACAGTGGGGATGTAGTTCATTGATAGAGTGCATGCTTTGCATGTATGAGGCTCCGGGTTCAATCCCTGACTTCTCCATTTGCTGTGGATTTGGGGGCAGTGGTGGCTCTGGGTTGTGGATTGGGGTTTAAGCTCCTCTGTTGGATGTTTGAGAAAGGCCCTTAACCCTCTTTGCTCCAAGGGTGCTGTATCCTGAGCCCCTGTGCTCTGACCCCTACTGTTGAGATATGTGAGGAAAAGAATTCCACTGTGCTGTTATGTGTGGTGATAATAAAGGCTTCATGCCCTAAAAAAATGTTAACTCCTTTTTTACTAGCTGGAATAAAACAAACTGTATTGTGTAGAGCTGTTGTTAAGACAATGTATGAACTATACAAGGGAGAATGTCCACGTTTTTCTGTCTTTACAACATAGTAAGGCATATATTCCATTCTTATGCCACATCCACTTCACTTGGTATAGTAAGGTACAGCATAGTAAGGCATATATTCCATTCTTAGGCCACGTCCACTTCACTTGGTATAGTAAGGTACAGCATAGTAAGGCATATATTCCATTCTTAGGCCACGTCCACTTCACTTGGTATAGTAAGGTACAGCATAGTAAGGCATATATTCCATTCTTAGGCCACGTCCACTTCACTTGGTATAGTAAGGTACAGCATAGTAAGGCATATATTCCATTCTTAGGCCACGTCCACTTCACTTGGTATAGTAAGTTACAGCATAGTAAGGCATATATTCCATTCTTAGGCCACGCCCACTTCAGCTGGTATACAGAAACTGATTTGTTTAAGTTCCGATAGATACAAACACAAATAGTGGCATTGCATTCCACACAATTCTACACAGCAGGGTGTAACTGTATTACTGTCATCGTCATCACTCTGCCATGCTTTACATTTCTTTTTCTTTATCATCCACAGAGCATCAGTAGTGCTTGGCTTTTCTGGCCTTTTTTTATTATTATTTAAACACAGTGATCATGCATGTTATGTCAGCAGATCTCACAAACTCTGCACTGAGCACTATTTCTATTCAGTGCCTCATGGTCTGATGATCCTGAACAGGAACCTGTCAATAAAGATGCATGAGGAATGAAGCAAGCATGTGAAATAGAACATAATTGCTTTTGTAAGCATAAGTCAGGGTACAGTAGGAAACGCTAGTATTGAATTATAATTGAATTAAAAGGGAAAGCTGTGAGGTCATTTCCTGTAACATTAGATATCATCATTTGAAGATTATTTTTCATTCTAACACTATAAAATCTATGAATTTTATAGAATTTCATCTACAGTGGATTGGACTACAAAAAAGGTTCTTCTTTGTCAGTGTGTGTTTCTTAACAAATATGGATGGAACATTACCATTGCATAAAGCATTCTTATGTAATGGCTCTTTAGACTATAAATGTTCTTTATGGCATTTTTGTTTTTTCTTGGTTCTTTTTAAACCATATAGAAGAAGCATTTTTGGGTCCCCAAAGAACCTTTCAGTAAAAGGTTCTTCTTAAAGGCGCCATAAGGAACATTTTTATTGTCTAAAGATCCACTACAAAGAAACGATCCAAGGATGTTAAAGTTTCTTTATAGAACCTTACACCTTAAAAAAGAAGCATTTGAAAGCGTGCAGCTCTCATGTCTCATGACACATTTCACATATATTTGTTTTTGTCCTAAATTGTATTTTAGTCAGTCAAGTCTACACTAAAGCCCAGAATAAAGCACTCCACACTTCTAGATCCAGATCTGAGATCTTCTGGAATTTCTTCTACACGTGACTTTGGATCAAAATAAACAAGTCAGATGACACTTCTGCCCATCTGTCCCTCCGATGTTGATCTTCAATGCATGGGATCAAGATTCGGATTTCAGGCGTGACAGTTGGTGCAGGAACACAATGTTTCTATGTAAGCATGTTTAACCCTTTTTATTCCACCAGGGGACTGGAAATCGACTTATCAGACATTTTCAATCAGTAAAAACAAATTAATTATTTTATGGCTGCAAGTGCTATATAAAATCGGTCATGCTGGCTCTCGGTTGTTTTTCCCTCTATTGGATAACCTTAAACAGAATTTAAGTGGTTAAAGATAAATTGTAGCTGCTTATGAACAAGCACTTGGGGCATCTTGGAGAACAGAAATGGGTTTGATATCAACATTTACTTTGAAGATAGAAACATTTGTGTGGGAAAAATGAATATAATGAATATATTGCTCCTACAAATTCTTAAAGCCCTGAGTGTCTAATTTCAAATGAGCTAAACACCACTGTCAAATCTGACATGACAAAGACATTCAAAGCTGAACATATGCACACAAGCAAAGACCAGCGTTAAATCAGGGTTGGAAAATCTGCCTCAAAAGTGGTGTAATTATCCTCTAGTGTGTTATCTGCTGTTCCTGTTGCTTCTTTCAGTATTGTATCATCACATGAAGCCTGTACTGTTGAAATGACCCCAAGTAATTGTGGCCTCAGAATCATCATATCAGGTGGCATGGCATCACCTAAAATCTGCCTTATTGGATGCTGAGAAGTTGCAGAATTTGCAATTATAATGTAGAGGAAACTGCTTTGGTTGGTAAATAGCATTTCCTTTTAACATAGTTGTTCTAACATTCAGTACTAGAGAGCAAGTTAATTCTAGAATGCGTTTTTAGCACATTAATTAAATGTTTTTTTTATTTCTCGCTATCAAACTTGTCACTGTACTATATGGACAAAAGTTTGTGACCGTCACACCTGACCTTCACACCCCAAATCTGGGTTTCCTGAACATCCTGTTGCAAAAACATGGCCATTCTTATGGACTTGATTCCACCCTTGCTGCTACACTCTGAAAAGAAATGGCTTTATATAAAACCTCAATTGGTTCCATCACTTTGTGTTATGAGAAAGCAAAACTTATTTATTTATTTATCATCTCAGTTTTAATTATTTCACAAATCTTTAACGATCTTATCTAAAATCCGTCTTTTCATAACAGATTGCGGTGTTATTTATATAGAAATTCTACAAATGTTTTAATACAAAAGCAAAATCGTTGACCAATTGTTCTATATAGAACCATTTTTTGGGAAAAGGTTCTATGATCCAAGTACAGAACCCCAGAGGTCTATATAGAAACACAAGGAGCCTCTATTTTTAAGAGTGTAAAACAGCCTCCATTCTTTTAGGAAGGATTTCCACTAGATTTTATAATGCAGCTTGGGGGATTTGTGCTCATTCAGCCACAAGAATGTTAGTGAGAAAGCTCTGAGAATGGAGAAGGTATGGGATGCAGTCGATGTTCCATTTCATCCCAAAGGTGGGGTTAAGGTCAGGGCTCTGTGCAGGACACTTGAGCTCTTCCACACTAACCTTGAAAAACCATAGCTGTGACTGAATATCTCTGCTACTCTACTATACAGTAGGTGAAATGCAGTATGACAAAGGAGCAGTACATCTGAATTCTCAGTATTCATAATACAGTAGGTGAGAAAAACCCGAATGAACGACTGCTTGTGCTGAGATCCTGCAGTATGGAAACAATGGACACTGTGCTATCTCTTAATGCCATGGGACTGTGTGCTGTCAAAATCAAAAACAGCAGAAGGCAGAGCGTAGGATCTTTAAAAGTGTAAGTGTTATAAATATTAACCGCTGTTCCTTGTGGTTTAAAGCATACTTGTTTAACAACACCTGATAAAGGTTTTACTTATTATGACATAGTAGGTCACGTGACATTGGCCAACGTTGAAGATGTACAATAGTCTGTCTAGGTTAAATAAATAGTACACACATAGACTGATCAGTAAACGTTGTATCAATGGTCAACCAGTAAGTATTGAATTGAATACAGTAGGTACAGAATCTAATACAGTAGGTACTGAATCAAATAAAGTGAGTGCTGAATTGAATGCAATAGGTACTAAATCAAATGCAGTAAATACCGAATTGAATAAATTAAGCACTGAATTGAATGCAATAGGTACTGAATGAAATACAGTAGGTACTGAATCGAATGAAGTGAGTACTAAATAAAATGCAGTGGGTACTGAATCATGTAAAGTAAATAGTATATTGAATGCAATACATACTGAATCAAATGCAGTAGGTACTGAATCAAATAAAATGAGTACTGAATCAAAAAAGGAAGTAGTGAATTGAATGCATTAGGTACTAAATGGAATGCAGTAAGTACAGTTTTCAGTATTCAAACACAGCTTGTGTCTTCATGGAGCTCTGTGCTTTGTGCACAGGGGCATTGTCATACTGGAACAGATTTTAGCCCCTTAGTTTCAGTGAAGGGAAATTGTAATGCTTTAGCATACAATGACATCCTAAATAGTTGTATACTTCTAACTTTGTGGACACTGTGATGGTCAGGGGTGTACATACTTTTGACCATATAGTGTATTAAGTGTACATTCCTACTTTGTGAAAATGAGACATAACCCTATAGCTGTTATATTTTTCTTTCCGCTCTCCTTTATCCCAATCGATAGAAGTAAAACCAGGATTAGGATCACGTTACGGGTTTCAGTTAAAGGTTCCATTTTAATGTTACCTTTTATACGCCGGTCAAGGGCTCTTAGAAGTATAAGTTAATCTGGGGCTGAACTCAAATCCCATTAATTATAAAAATAGTGGGCAAAGAGGTATCACAGCAGCGTGAGAAACCACTAATCTCTGGCCAAGTGAAAACGGGATGGATCAAACCGGATAGTATTTCTTCTCATGTCCAGTCTTGTTTGGGCCTGCCTGTAATCTTCCCTGACTGACAGATGAACAGAGGAAGGATCACGATGGCTGCCAAATCCAGTGCCCTACAAGCAGGCGCTGATGGGTTTACATGTGCTGTGCAGTAGTGTGGAACACTTGAGTCTGTCCTTACCCCTGGTCAATGGGTGTCTCGTCTTCGGAAAACTAATTAGCAAAAGGCTGTATCATAATAGGCCTGATCATAAGAAATAATAGATAGTGTCATGGACGGATGTGTAAATCTGAGGCGAAAGACGATCTCCGGGTATCATTTCATCTCTGGCATATTGTTTTCCCACGATCGTTTATGTGTTAGCGGGGTTCAATTTGATCACAGTTAAATATTTTATATCTTGTTGTTGCAGTGAAATTCAATAGGATAAATAAACCATCTCTTGAATTACTCTGTAAGTTATGAATGAAGTGGCCACTCATCAGTTTTACTTAAATATTCCAGTCAGAGAGATGCATTTGATCATTTAGCAAAGCTTTTCTCTAACAGTTGCGTCTATTTCAGTGTTCCAAACCGCCGTTAATCAGAGCAGGAGAGAGAGAGAAAAAACACTTTTCCAACCCAGATGGCAGGCCATGTTGCATTTGAACCATTAAATTTGCAGGGTTTATGCCCATGCCATGGGTGGCAAGGCTGCAGCTGGTGTGTGTGTGCGTGAGTGTGTGTGTGTGTTTGTGTGAGCTTCTGGACCACGACGAAGGCGGATGCTCATACACAGAAATACTGGAGCATAAAATTATAGGAGGGCAGTGTGCATGCCTGTTCTGCTTCTCCCCAAACAAACAGACAAAGGAAACTTGAGTGACAATGAAATATTTAACATTTCACGATAACAGACCCCATGTTATCTGATCGCTTTAAAAAAACAACAGATTTAAAATAAATTTCAGTCCCTATCCATGTAGGCGGAGGCATTTTATTCCGAGCGCGTCTCAGAAAGCAGTAGAGCGTGATCAGATTGGAAAACACTTCTGTATTAATTGTATTGTGTGGCAGTCATGCTTGCCTGCTAGCTTTATTTGTCTGTTAGCCACTGTTTTGGCAATTCGAAAGGGGAGACGTGTACCTCTTGTACTTCCTCTGCTCAAGCTTGCTTCCTGTTTGTTGGTCATAACAAGACTTGTGGAACAGGAAGGATATGTCCTAAAGTATCCTGGCTCTGTATCTAGCATATGATGGCTGTGATTGCGAGCATGGGGGGGGGGGGGGCTGCGGTTCTCTTGTCTGTGGATGTTCAAGGAGAGCCGTTGGTGTGCTGGATCACACTCTACATTATAAACACCTTTCCACTAGAGAGGAAAAGCGATGGTGTTTGTCAGCTATCGTAGGTTGGGTAGGGTAGCTAATATATATATATATATATATAAGAGCACTCTGCTTTGTGCCTCTGAACACCGAGGTCATAAATACTTCAGACTGGGGTTTTGTCATTCCACAGCTTTGGAACAACCCCCTCTCCACCCTCTGAGACATTGACACTTTGGCAATATGCCCCCCAGCCATACACGCTCTGACAGCACCATATATCGTGATGTATCATCATAAATGTTTAAACGCCAGTGCCGCTAAACCAATGGAATTGCAGCCTAATGTGTTACGTTACAAGACACAGAATGGAAACAGTTCGGCTACGTTTAGAACAGGATTGATCGTATTTCAGCCATAAACTGTTGGATGGGTATGAATCGTGTGCCACCGGGTGCATAATTTAACCAGTTTGGAATCTTGACAAAGTAAGCTTTCAGGCACGGGTGTATATCAAGAGATGGACGTTATCTCTGCTTCCAGTATCCAGGGGACAGTCTGAGATTCTACTTCTGCTGCCGACACACAAGTACACCTGCCTTCGCTCCAGCTAACAAGCTTAGCACACCGTGTGTGGGTTTGATGCTAAACGTACTTTATTTGACGCTTGTTTACATAGAAAGCTTTAAAGAAAGTCACTTCTTTGAGAGAAAAATATACTCTTCTAAACCTGGCATTTGCATAAACGCTTTGATTAACGCAGATGAATGCAGCGGCAACTGGGCAGCTTTGTTACGATTAAAGAAATTTACTTGTCACATTAGGAAGAATTACATGTGTTCGTGTCATTGAGCAGAGAAGCAAAAAACAAAAAGGGAGAGAGAGAGAGAGAGAGAGAGAGAGAGAGAGAGAAAGAAGTAAAGAAGATGAAGAAAGCAAGAACTAATATATTAAAGCAAAGCACATGAATAAGCATCAGACAAGAAACTGGTTGCTGATGAGATATCAGGGAAAATGCAACCAGATTAGCAAGTGTAGGGGAGAAATGATACATTAATTCAGAAGGAAAAATGACAAATTGGGAAGAGGGAGAGTAAATGAATTGAATAAAAGAGAGAAAGGTCACAGTTACCATATGCCTACTGGCTTCCCTAGTGCCCTGAGTGGGCTTTTCAGCATAGGCCATTTCACACGTCCCACGCACTCGCGCAAACACAAACACTTTGTGCCGAGGTCACTTTGCTTTACATCCAGCTAGACTAAACCATGAGAATACAGCTATTCTCTCCTAGACACTACATGGTCAGGAGTCTGTGTAAGCCAGGGCATAGGTTTCGAACATTTTCATAAATAAACAGTGAAGCAGCAGCAGACATTTGACCAGATGATGACTACGACATTGACGAATGGAAGTCAAATCAATTCCAGGTTCGGCCAAAACCAAGGCGTCGTTTCTACAGATGCTGTTAAATTCAAAATGGCGTATGATCCGTTAGTCAGGGCCAAGAGTCAGAGACCAAGAATGTAACCCAAGCAATTGCAATTTCACAACATTTTCCTGGAAAGAAAATGTGCCAAAAAACCAACCAATTTTCTCTCTATGCCAACCCTCTGCCATGCAGTGCCCTGGAGTGGACAAAAAGAACCTTTTGTGAACCTGGCGAGCATTGTTCTACTTTCTGCAGCATGGATGAAGGTCAATTGGACGAGGCGGCTGTTCTGGGATGCTTTGACATGGCTCTGACTAGTGTGCTCACCTTAGTTTGCTTGCTGGACAAGGTCGTTGTTGGTTTTTGACTGGTTTTGGGCGTATTTGACTGAAGGAAAATCAAGAAACTCTTAACTGAATACATTTTGATTCTATGCACAGCTCTACTATATGATATTTTCCCTCAGCAATAAATCTTTCTTCTACTTGCTGCCTTTTTCACCTGTCCTGTGACTGCTGATGATGAATTTTATGTGCTGCCTGTTGCTTTTTTTATTCCTGGCAGGCTTAGATAAAAAAAAAAAATTGCAATGGAAGAAACACTATGTGTGGGACAGTATTTAAGGTTTCGGCCATAAATGATACTTTAACCCAAGTAGCATTGATTTCTTCAGTACATGTGTGTACACATATACACATATATACAGGTTAGATGTTTGACTCACACCACCAGGGTTGGTGTAAGATTCCTACCCTTGTCCTGTGTGTGTGGAGTTTGCATGTTCCCCTTGTTCTTTCAGGGTTTCCTAAGGGTGTTCTGGTTTCCTCCACAGTCCAAAGAAGTGTTGTAGGCTGATTGGCGTCTTTAAATTGTGTGTAATTAGAATGCATGCAATTGTGCCTTCTGATGGCTTGCCACCCCCATTCAGTGTGTCCCCTGCCCCAAGTCCCCTCAGATAGACTCACTAGGAGGGTTTAACATGCAGGTCCGTGCTTTTTAGTTACATTTAGGGAATACCAGAAGACCAGAAATTCAAAAAATAATAAAGAAAAAAATAAAAAGATAATACCTACCACATGCTTGATTCTGCCTCACCTTTATATTTTGTCACAGATAAACAGCAGTGCATATGTGGCACAGGATTTGGCAGTACAAACCCAATACAAATGCCTGAAGACAGACAAATAACTCCCAAGTACCCTAACATTTTGGTGACTTTTACTCAAAGATGCTGCTCGAATCTAGATTTATGAGAATGGCCCACGAGCCTCGGGCTGTAGATTGCTTTGCCAACGTACTGTATGCCTATGAATGTGTAAAGTTCATAAAAATTCAGCCATTTTCCCAGTTCAAATGTGGAATAGCAGAGTAATAGATTTGTCTCTCCAGTTCTTTAGTGGAAGGAATGTTAAATACAGTGATGATGTACCAATCGGAGACGATAAATCTGGACAGAAAAGTTAAGATGCTACACTGCAATGTTACAATTTTGTCTCCAGGTCACAACAATCTATTCATAGCTCCACCTCCGACTGCGATAGGTTAATGAGTGACAGACGTCTTGGCTCCTCTTTAACCCATTGTCCCTTGTGTTCTGTAGGAGGGCATCCGGGTGTGTGGCACATGCCACATGTGAGAATTTTAGGGGCAGATGCCAGCAACATTAGCAGGAACAGCTGGGGCAGGTTGGTAAAGGCGCTTTCTGGTTCGACCTTGATAGAGGAGTGGAATGGCAGCTGGCCCAAATCTGTTTCTTTTCCTCTCATCTTTAAGGGGACACTTGCAACAATACTTGGTATAAGAAGACGCAGTGTACTGATGCTCATAATGCTCTTACTGTGACTGGAATTACAAAAAAATAGCTTGGCAACCAGAATGGTACCCTACATGATATGATGGCTGTTCCTTTTAGCATAGGCATTAATTTAAGGTATTTTTACAGACAAGACGTACTGTCTGCTTGTGGGTAGACTGGCTATGCTAAATTGTCCCTCAGGGTGAATGAGTGTATGAAAATGTGTGTGAATGTGTGTGTACTAAATTGGTGTCTCATTTGCCGTGCACCCAGTGTTCCTGGGATAAGCTCTGGATTGTCTTTGACTCTGACCAGGATAAAGGTTTTACTAAAGATACCAGACTTCTGTAATAGTTCAAACCTTTTTGTGTTATAGGGTTTCACACAGAACATTTAAATTTCTCCAGAGACAGTCTAGAAACCATTATGCTTCTAAATATAACCATAAGATTGTAAACGTCTAAGAAATATGCCAGGGATTCTTGTAAGGAAGCGCTGTCATGCCCCATGATACTGCTATATAGAAAGGTTACTATATTATCCTCATTTCGGAACACAAAGAAAATTATACTCTTCGTTTCTCTTACTGCAGCAATAGCCTGTGTATGCAGTCATATCCAAAGTTACTTTGGGTTATCGATCGATTTAAAAATCCAAGCACCTATTTCAGTGCATATTACTGGACTGCCCACATAAGTTAAACTTTGCTGTAGTGTGAAAGTGATTTTCCCTTCATTCAGAGGTCACCACCAAGAGCAAAGGTTTCCTCGCCTGGCTTAACAAAGCAGATATGTTTTTATTTTTCCTTTTTCATATCAAGTCTTCTGCTTGTCTGCATTCTCTCTGCCTCTCTTGATGTTGCGGATGCGCTTTATTTTCCACTCGGTTGCTGGTGAGAAGTTGAACAACAAAGCTCTGGTGCGCTGTACTTTTTGTGCAAATGCAAAAAAATATGATGTATAATTCTCCTTGTCACTAACGATCTCGGGGCTTCTGTGCTATCTCAGCTTCTTCAGCAAGCATCTGCCACCATACGCCAGCACTCTGTGCTCAAAGTCACCCGAGACAGCTTTTGAATATCAATCCTTCATGACTTGTGTAGCTTAGTGACTTGTGTATCAAACTACTCAAGCTTAACTTTGTGCATATTTTCTTCCATTTTGCTAAATTATGCAGCCGTAATTAAAATAAATGGCGGGTTAATAAAAGAGTACTGTATTTAGAAATACATGACGTGTTCAGAGACTTACAGATTTATAAAATTCATTATGCTTCATTATTGTTCCTTACAAGGTAATGGTAATTGACGTTTAACCTCCTTTCACGCTCCATACACATTTGTGTTAATGCTTCTCTCCGCCCTTGACAAGACCTAATCCTGTTCTGAGCAATACGCTCACCCTGTACTTCTCCCTGCAGTCCTCTATGCATTACCCACAACGCACCAGAGCCATCTGTGGAAAAACTGCAGGTTCCAGATGTGCAATCAGCACCCGAGTCATTGGATGAAGAGACGGAGAGGGAAGGACGGGTAGAGGGGACAGAGTGGAAAGGTGCAGGGCATCAAGATGAACCATGAGATGTGGAGATACAAGTTTGGCTGGAGCAGCTGGGTCTATATGCAGAACAGATGATGGGTGATGCATTAACCCAACCAGTCACCCAACAGAGACAAGGACACAGCTGCACACACACTCAGGGATGTCTGGTATAGAGAGAATAGAGGAAGTAATGGAGCAATGGACAGAAGGGCATGCTTTCAGTCTCTCTCTCTCTCATAGACAAAGAAACAAAACATCCACTGAGAGGCAGCTCTGCAGGCAGAAACGCTTGTCAAGGAGAGAGACCAGAGGAGAATGGTTAGACTGGTTCAAGCAGAGAAGGATACAGAAAATCTTAGTGAGCAGATAACCGTTTCAGAATGAACCTTAGGATTGATGTGCTGCAACAGCATGAGAACACATCAGGTTCCATGCATTTCAGCCAAACACAGAATCTGAAGCCATAGGATCACCCGGGGTTTGTAGATAGGAAAACATCACCTATCCTGATTGATCACAGATGAGTTCTGACTTGGGACATGGTGGCTTAGTGGTTAGCATATTCGTCTCTGACCTCTGAGGTTGGAGGTGCAGATTCCTGTCTCTCCTGTGTGCATGGAATTCATATTTACTTCCTGTGCTTCAGGGTTTTCATCTGGGTACTCTGGTTTCTTCCCCTAGTCCAGTGAAATTCCTGGGTGACTGGCATCAAATTGGTGTGTGAATGGGATGGCACCATGTCTAGGGTCTAGCCTTGTACTCACAATATACCCTTCTTGCAATAGCTACATCCAACATGATAGTGCAGCATGTAACCAACCACAAGTTGCCACAAATCTGTTTCCTGGAGTACAGTATATTTTAACGGTCTCCCTGGCCAACAGATCTGAATCCAATGGCATGTGCCAGAATTGGAGATTTGCAGCATGACAAATCTACACTCATTATCTAAAAGCATCATGGTCCAGAACCTTAAAGCTATGCTTCCAGCACCTTGTGGAATCCTACCATTAAGGATTGAACTGTTCTAAGAGCAAAACCTAGTATAAGGCAAGGGGGTAATCAATTGCCCTGGTAAGAGAACAAACATTTGATGTTTGAGACAAAAGTTTTTATTTTCTATTTTGTTTGCAAGATACAATTTAAAACCAAGTCATTTCTAGTGCTTATTGTCTCAGATTTAAAGTATTACATATGACTCTAGGAGATTTGTCTGAAATGATCAAAACTAATAGGCACATTTGCACCATCAGTACAAACAGGTAAAATGCTACCCTTATGACAGCAATGCTTCTCACTTCTGTGGCACAGATTCAGTGATAGCAAAAAACACATCTACCTCTCCAACTGTCAAATGCAAGTATGTTTTATTGCTATATTTGCCTAAAATATTATAAACTAAGCTGTTATTAAGAATATTAGTGCAGGAGCAAAATAAGTGGTGCAGGAAAAGACATTCTAGGAAAGGACGAAGTCTGGTGAGTCTGTTTGAAGGAAATTTTAATTATTATTTCCTTTCTGATTTATGATGTACTTCCTCGTAAATGGTGTGGAATTAGAGAGGTCTGAAAAAAAAAAGTTTTCATGCACTTTGATGGACAATTATGGAGAAGGGAAACAGTTGGCACAGTAAATCAGAGACGGGTCAGTTCAGGCGATGATAGTTCATCCTTTAGGTTTACACATTTTTTGTCATAAAAAGGACACTCAATGTCATCATTGGCCATAAAAAGGGAAAGCAGGGAAAGAGGACGCTCTGACACTCTCTCTCTCTCTTTAAATCTTGTGTATTGCATATCTAATAGTGTCTAGAAACCTGCTAAAGGGCACTTTTTATTAACCCATAACACCTCCTACAGCATATTGATGCTGATGAATACACATTTGTGGAGCGCTTTTTATAAGCGTAACTATTCCACTCATAACCGCCTCCGATGACAGTTTGCTGTGGGGTTTAGGGTTTAAACATCCTTTCCCCATACTGAATATTGTTGTAGGTTATGAGAAAGAAAAACTAATATGTGTGACCAACCCACAAGGAATGAAAAATGCTTAAATGAAAAAAGAAAGTCGAGTCTGTGCCACCGGATCATCAGATACAGCGTACGGTGTATGCAGATGCTTCAGCTGAATGTTAGGCCATGTCCACAAGAACATAGATTCATTTAGAAACACACTTTTAATTATTTATGCAATAAAAAAATCTCCTCTTTTGGCAATAAAACTTCTGTTGTTTGGAAGATTTAAAAATTTGCCATTTCAAGTACTGGGGATGTCAGTTGGTATTTTTAGTATGTAGTGTTAGTATTTTTCTCAGAGTTGTCTAGGAAGTTTTTTAGAAATAAATCAAAGCTATGAACAAAATGCAGTGTATGAAACAAACTTCTGAATGTTTGCAGAGTAATACGTTTTTATTAAGCCATCTTCACTGATGCACATCACATCAAAAACATAAACAACTCTGTAACTGACACAAAACTCTTGATTTAGGTAAGGCATCTGCTCGGAACAGGTGTTTTTCTATCTTATCATTTTAATGTGGACAACAGCAACAACATGTAGAAAAAAATATGGTCACAAATCAGATTTCAAGTCATCCGTATTAGCGAGAACATGGCTCACCAACGTTCACTGTTGCCTGTTGAATTGGAACACGCCCCTGAAATCCCTAATCCTAAAAACTTGAACAAGGATTAATTGGCCATGTTTATGGTTTGCTCTCATAAATCAAGGATCGATTAGCATGCCAGTGGCTTTTCATAAGGTCATATACGTTTAACATTGATTTGCATCTCTTCGCTTAGGCGCTATGAGTTAACAGTTCATCTACATATAATTAAGTTTCTCATGCGCTCAGCAGTTCAGCGTCTGCTGCATGTCACCTTGTCTGCTTCTCTAAACGCTTTTTAAATATAGAACAGAAAATGTTTAGTAACGCATGATTTAATTCACACTATTCACTACAAGAGAAAAATGTATTTTATGTGAAAGTGCTAGTCAGCAATTTTCAAAAGTTTCCCTAAGCTAGGAAACAAAACACATGTGAACATGCTAATCCAGGCTAGAACGCACAAATAAGGCGTAAAACCCGGGTTATGGTCGTTTCAAGTCCCAGCAGAGGAAAGTTTCACAATTGTAATTTAGAAGCAGGGTTAGCATGACTTTTTCCTCAGGGTTATGAAACCCTGCTCTTAAGCAGACTTAGCAGCATTTTTTTCACGTTTCTCAATGCCTAGCAACAGAAACAGCACGTGCCACATATCACTTGAAAAACAGGTCATAGCAACACTTAACAAAAATGGCTCGATAGCATAGATTCGAAACATTACAGAAGTTTGTGCTGTAGCAAGGCGGAAATAACTCACACTGAAAAAATAGTGGAAGTTAGAACCGCTAATTAACTACACAACAAGCTTAAAAAGGCCAAACAAGATTAGAAAGCTGTGAAAGATAACAATATCTGCTTGGGTATAGAAAGGCAGACCTGACAAGAAAGCGTGAGACAAGCCGTTATTTCAGGCGGTTGCGTGTTGCATTTATCCACGTTGTTCTTGCAAATAAGTTAAAACTGTTAACAGTTTAAAAGTAGCACAATTTGGCAACACAATTTTAAGCACTTGAACTGCAAACTAAGAGCTCAGTATATTGCTTTGCGGTTACCAAGCATGTAGAGATGCCTTGTTGCCATAGTTTATTTTTTTCCCAGTGCAACAGGGATCAGAAGTTGTTGTTGTTGTTGTTGTTTTAAGTTAATCAGTTTTGTTTTGTTTTAATAGAGACAGTATATTGCATTGACAGCTGCAGGACATTGAGAACAAAAAAAGTATTCTGACCTCATGCTGACTCCTCAGTGTTGTCCTGTCCATCTTTTCTCTCTACTGTTTATTCCACTATAAAGTAACACAATAATCTCAATTCTTATCTTTAAAATTGATTATTTTACTTTACCTTTCCTTTACCTTAAGGCTGCATTCACAAGAACATTTGAATGTAAATCACATACCCACCTAATCATACCATTGATTTTAGGATGATGTTTATTCTCCATTGTCCAGTTTACAGTAAACTGGAACTTTTCTGATGGAACTTTCTCATTAGTGAGGTTTAGTGAGAGACAATGATGCTGAGCATGACGAAGGAACTATTTGTGGGTTTTAGCTCATATCCTGAACAGACTACTGTGTATACAGCCTGAATGATGTGCTTTCATTAGAAGGCGACCAGCTCAGACTTTGAACAGGACAAAGGATGCTAAGTGTGGATTGCTGTAATGTTACTGTCTTGCCTTGATTTGTTTCATTCATCATGGCTGTATGATGTGAGCTGAACTCATCATTATCATACATCAGTCCTTCAAAGAGTGACTGATACAGTCAGAAATGCTTGATTTGATTGAACCCCCATTTAACTTGTCTTTACCACATATGCATATATAGACCATATACTGTATATCCCTATTACCTAATACCTACTGAACTCACTAAACATCACATCCACTCCCCTATATATATCACCCCCAAGAGCTGTATATCTGTAAATATATGCAGCTGTATATATATCTGTAAATACATATATGTGTAAATATATTTATCGTAAATATACCACTATGTGCTTTTGGTTAGATGCTAGCTGCATTTTACTGGCTTACACATACTTTGTACAATGAAAATAAAGTTTATTCTAATCTAATCAATCTAATGTATCTTCATCTGTTTTTTTTTTATTTGTGATGTAACTTGCTTAATATTTTGTGCTTTTTTTTTTTCAGAAAATGACTTGTATTGTCAAAATCAAAGCACAGTATTCTTCACTTAAATGACTTTTTAAGAGAGCTGTAATCATAATTGAAGAGAGCTTTGGCTGAACACATGTTCTGATGATGTCATATAACGTACACAAATCTGCTGAAAATCTGTGGCTATTTTGAAAAATTGCAAGTGATGAGGAAAATCGAGTTTGCTCGATTTTGCGTTAAATTTGCAATGACAAAATGGCTTCATGATGGGTTTTCATGATTGTCTTTCTCTAAAGGTATGGATGATTCCTCTGGTACAAAACATACACTTTTACACATTTATTACAGTTATGCTTTTATATATATATATATATATATATATATATATATATATATATATATATATATATATATATATATATATTTTTTTTTTTTTTTCATTTTATTTTACTTGACCCATAATTACATTACTCATGTATTTTTATCCAACTGAGCAACATACTAAAAAAGCACTTCTACAGTCATAAGCACTAAGCTCCTGAACCTAGATATTGTGTAGTTTAGCCAACTGCACACACAGGCCAGCATTATCATTAAAGCCTCCACACTCCCTGGACACAGAAGATTTGTCTCCTTACTGTGTGGAAACTGGTACAGGGCCATCAAGTCCCACACAAACAGACTAAAGTGCAGCTTCTTTCCCAAAGCGGTAGCTGCCATCAACCATCCCCACTCCCTTCTCCCCCAAAAATCCCCCTAAAAAACCCACCCCTGCAATCCCCACAGTAATTCCCAAGTCTTTTCCAGCTGTTAAAGACTAAAGACTACTTAAACTAACCATACCCTTTCCTGCTCTACACACTACAGTACACTTTTGTCATTTTATTTTATGCAGTGTGCATTTTGCCTCTCATAGCTTTATATTGTGTGTAATATATACATCATGAAATAAACATGTCAGGACAAAGAAATACTTTCATGCAATCCTGTGTATACTTTAGTGTACTCTATTCAAAAGTCTGTCTTTTTGAAACTTTTAATTGAATAAATCCTTTCAGAAGTAGGTTTTCAGTGTATTGTATACAATGACAATAAAGTCTCTCTCTCTCTCTCTCTCTCTCTCTCTGTCTGTCTGTCTATCTATCTATATATAAAAGTTTTTTCCTGCCAGTCAACGTCTACAGACTTTCCTAAAATCCATCGGTCATACACTTTCATTTCCGGAGGCATAGAGAGGAGGTTGTGAGGTCGCTTCAGTCTACAAATCAGCAGCTCAGTCATGCAGAGGTGCTTGTGATCACATCTCTCAGGCCACTGCCTTTTCATATAGCTGTATACCAGCATGGTGAAAAGCTTCCCCTACTTCTATTTCACTTTGTCATGCAGGCCAGTAGCCATGAAAAGGGGGAGCAGCATGTGTTATTGATCTTCTGCCAGTGCACTCTGGGTCCATGACTTCATAGCTTTAAAGGAGTCACTAAGGTGAGAGTTCAAGCTCAAATATGAAATGCTGTGAACAGAATGCCAAACAAACAAGCGGAACCTCATATATCCAGAGCGAAAATGATTTGACCCATCGTTTAACGATTGCAGCCTGTGAGAACAAGCAAATGTGTGGCAGTTCATATGTGGCAAAATTATTGACACCCCCTGAAAAATACTTACAATGACTGCTAACTGTAGTCACCAGAAATATGAGGTCGCACCAGAAATACAGTGGAACCTTGGCATACGAATTGAATTCATTCTGGAGGCGAGTTCTTAAGGTGAAAATTTGTATTGCGAAACAAATTTTCCCATACGAAATAATGTAAATGCAGATAATCCGTTCCAGCCACCCAAAAATATTACCAATACCAATATGAAGCATATGTAAACTGTATGGCTGCTTACAAAGAACTGACCCAAACCAAGCATTCCATGTCCAGGGTCCTCACAGGAAGTTGTGCCACCAAGCTTGGGCTAAAAATAGAACAGACCACCCACACCACCAATCTTCACGCCACCAATAAGACCCTTCTTTGTCGGCTGGAATGGTTTAGAGCCCTTTGAAGCTGCATTTAAACTGCATTTTGGAAGTTCAAACTCGCGGGCACCATTGAAGTCCACTATATGGAGAAAAATCCTGAAATGTTTTCCTCAAAAAACATCATTTCTTTACAACTGAAGAAAGAAAGACATGAGCATTTTGGATGACAAGGAGGTGAGTAAATTATTTGTAAATTTTTGTTCTGAAAGTGAACTTCTCCTTTAAGGCAAAAATTTGTAAGGAAGGGCCTTCATATGCTGAGGTTCCACTGTATGAGGAAGATCACTTCAAATACTTCAACACAAAAGACATACACTATCTTGCCAAAAGTATTCGCTCACCTGCCTTGACTCGCATATGAACTTAAGTGACATCCCATTCCTAATCCATAGGGTTCAATATGACGTCGGTCCACCCTTTGCAGCTATAACAGCTTCAACTCTTCTGGGAAGGCTGTCCACAAGGTTTAGGAGTGTGTTTATGGGAATTTTTGACCATTCTTCCAGAAGCGCATTTGTGAGGTCACACACTGATGTTGGACGAGAAGGCCTGGCTCTCAGTCTCCGCTCTAATTCATCACAAAGGTGTTCTATCGGGTTGAGGTCAGGACTCTGTGCAGGCCAGTCAAGTTCATCCACACCAGACTCTGTCATCCATGTCTTTATGGACCTTGCTTTGTGCACTGGTGCACAGTCATGTTGGAAGAGGAAGGGGCCAGCTCCAAACTGTTCCCACAAAGTTGGGAGCATGGAATTGTCCAAAATGTCTTGGTATGCTGAAGCATTCAGAGTTCCTTTCACTGGAACTAAGGGGCCAAGCCCAGCTCCTGAAAAACAACCCCACACCATAATCCCCCCTCCACCAAACTTTACACTTGGCACAATGCAGTCAGACAAGTACCGTTCTCCTGGCAACCGCCAAACCCAGACTCGTCCATCAGATTGCCAGATGGAGAAGCGCGATTCGTCACTCCAGAGAACGCATCTCCACTGCTCTAGAGTCCAGTGGCGGCGTGCTTTACACCACTGCATCCGACGCTTTGCATTGCACTTGGTGATGTATGGCTTGGATTCAGCTGCTCGGCCATGGAAACCCATTCCATGAAGCTCTCTGCGCACTGTTCTTGAGCTAATCTGAAGGCCACATGAAGTTTGGAGTTCTGTAGCGATTGACTCTGCAGAAAGTTGGCGACCTCTTCGCACTATGCGCCTCAGCATCCGCTGACCCCGCTCCGTCAGTTTATGTGGCCTACCACTTCGTGGCTGAGTTGCTGTCGTTCCCAAACACTTCCACGTTCTTATAATACAGCTGACAGTTGACTGTGGAATATTTAGGAGCGAGGAAATTTCACGACTGGATTTGTTGCACAGGTGGCATCCTATCACAGTTCCACACTGGAATTCACTGAGCTCCTGAGAGCGACCCATTCTTTCACAAATGTTTGTAAAAACAGTCTGCATGCCTAGGTGCTTGATTTTATACACCTGTGGCCATGGAAGTGATTGGAACACCTGATTCTGATTATTTGGATGGGTGAGCGAATACTTTTGGCAATATAGTGTATATAAAATGTCAGGATGGCATGGTGGTGCATCTCTGGGAACATTGATGCCTCACAGTGCCAGGGTTCCCGGTTCAATTCTGTGTTCACCACCATCCAAATAAACTAAACTAACTAGCCTAATAAAAGGGAAAGTGTGTGCCTTTAACTGTCACATATACAGTACTGCAAAAACCTTTACTAGCCAGTTTAGGAAGTTAGGGTCAGAGCACAGGGTCAGCTATGATACAGCACCCCTGGAGTAGAAAGAGTTAAGGGCCTTGATCAGCTGCCCAACACTGGCAGCTTAGGGCTTGAACTGACAATCTTCTGATCAATAGCTCAGAGTCTTAACTGTCTGAGCTTCCACTGCCTTATTGTCTGGTTCTATCTGATGGATGTGTGATGTCTTATCCAGGGTGAATCTCCTGCCTTGTGCCCAGTTTTACTGGGATTGTCTCCAAATCCACCACAACCCTGTCTAAGATAAAGCAAGATGAATGAATAAATATTTAAAAAAAAAAACATTGCACACAATAACCTTATAGTATTTAACCTTTCCCTAGCATTATTAGGACTACAGTCGAACTTGTGTTGTTGTCAGATAAACTGAAAAGCTTCTTGGCCAACACATAAAATATGACACAATGGTGAATCACTGATGCCTCGGGGCTGTGATGGTTCAGAAGCTTTTGGGAAGTTTGATGGCAGCATGAATTCCATTAATCACTAAAATAAATTTTAGCCCCAAACTGGTTGCCTCTGCCAGGAGGTTAAAACTTTGTCATAGATGGAACACTCATTATCTCAACAAGATTACAACCACAAAACTTCCTTCAAAATCAATACAGGAAGGGGCGAGAGATATAAAATTGCTGATTTTAGTAGTAGACCATTTTAATATCTGCATGTGTCCACGTACCCCTAGTGTCAGTGCTGTTATTCTCTCCAGGGGACACTTCATCATCTTTATTAAAATGCTGGTTAAAAAAATACATCTAAACAAATTAATTGAAAATATATATTTGAAATGGGCTTAAAGGAAGTTTATTTTATGAATAAAATAAATAAAATAAAATATTTAAAAATGAATTATTAAATAATAAACTGTTGAAAATAAATATATAAATAATAATAACAATTATTATTATTATTATTAAGTAACATTCTTGCTTTATGTATTGTACTAATAAAATAAATGACTACAATATATGATCATTCATAAAAAATACAATGTTTAATATATTTTTATTATTATTATTATTATTATTATTATTATTATTATTATTATTATTATTATTAGCCTAAGCATTTTAATCCTAAATTTTAATTTTTAATAAATAAAAATTAAATATTAATTAAAGATGTGAAAAGTATTTTAAAAATTATGCATTTCTTTGGCAAATAGTTTATTATTGAGGTTTAAATTCAATAAAAATGAAGCGTTACCAGATGCTGCTCTTCTTTTCACATACATTTACATGGTTTCTCATTTTCAGCAAGGGTGCCAATAATTCCACACTAAATCAAAGCTAATATGGGAAAAAATAATGTAAGGAGCTGAATACTATAAATGCTAAACTTCTCAGAGTCTTAAGGACTATGAACTCTGGTCAAAGAAAGAATTTTAATGTTGAGTGACTGCTGGTAAATACTCATTTACTGTTCCAACCTCGAGCAACCACCGTTATAGGTGAAAGTCATCATTCCTGAAATGCCAGAGAGTGAGTGGGAGAGAGAAGAGATAAAATAATGACATTTCCTTCTGAACAGCTCACGGTTGCTTATGTAAACTTGCTTGTGACCTGGATGCCTTTAAAACTAATATTTTAAGCAAAGCTTGGACTACGCTACAGGTTACTTCCTACAGACTCAGAGAAACTTCAAACAGCTTCCAGCTTCTCTCTCTCCCTTTATCTGTCTCTCTCTCTCTCTTTCTGTCTGCCGAACTGTGTGTCTGTCTCTGTCTCTATTTGTCTGTCTATCTGTCTCTTTTTCCCTAACTGTGTGTCTGTTTGTCTGCCTCTCTCTCTCTCTAACAGTGTCTCTCTCTCTCTCTTTAACTGTGTGTCTGTCTATCTGTCTGTCTCTCTCTCTAACTATGTGTCTGTCTGTCTGCCTCTCTCTCTCTCTCTCTCTCCCCCTCCATCAGAGCCCATGTTCATTTGCTCCGAGCAAAGCACAGCTAAATATTTTGTCTCCAAAAGAGCGAATTTACATACTGTTTTGGAGGTAATGGACCAAAAAGCCCCACGCACTCACACACAGACAATGACTGAAATGAACTATTAAGCTTTTGCTGTTGACGCGGCCATACCTCATTTGCGTTTCCATGCGTAATTGTTTTTTGTTTTTTTTCACCCCATCTTTCACAGGAGTGCTTCATTTTATATTAACGAGAAAGCTTGAGTAAACAAACACTTGACTCTCGCTCTCTTCCTGATGCTTTTACATAGGAGAAGTTTGAGGAAGGTAGGTTCAGGGAAAAGTGAACGGAATGACGAATAAACCCCAGTCTAGTTCATTGCTCCAAGTGCAGGCTGCCAAGCCAAATGAATGTACTATACTAGGGTGATTGAGGAGTTTATGATCTGGAGGCTAGGAAGAGTCTGCCAGATCTTCACTGGCTCTGAATCCTCGGTCTAATCAAAATGGGTTTGGTGGCACAGGCCCTTCAGTGTTGCGCTATCTCAATAGACACTCACAGATTTAAGCCATCTGGCCCCAATTTAACACCCACCATATATACACACACACACACAGACAGTGTATAAAGCCCCCATGATAATTAGCAAAAGTGACAGAAAACAAAAATTCCCTAAAGATTTGTTTGTGAAGTTTTCAAGAGGGAGGAAACTTTAATGCTACAAATAAGGGCCCACAGGATGTGCTCTGTCTCCAGGAAGAAGACAGAAGGCCTTATCTCCTGTCTCTTGCCACGCCCCCTCCACTTGGCCTGTGTTCTCATCTCTGGGAAGAAGACGGCAGGGGCAGTGAGCATCTCTGCTCTTGGCATTGTTCCGTAGCCAGGCCCATCACCTTCTGTAGTCTCTGCCTTTCAAGTGCCAGATGTGCTGCACTGGAGGCCCGCCAAAGCCAATTGTATTGGTATGGTAGGGGTGGGCTCGGAGTGACGTATACACACGCACACACTGAACAGAAAAGAATAGGAATGAGAATATTTTACAGCACATTCTGCTGCACTAGAATATACATTCTGCTGCACTAGAATATACCTCAGACACTAAATGGAATATTTAACCAACATAAAACATATTGTTTTGGAAGGATATTGAGCCAAAGGATAATAATGAATGAAGATAATTAATAAATATAATATATATATATATATATATATATATATATATATATAAATATAATAAATATAATATAATAAATATAATTATATATATATATATATATATATATATATATATATATATATATTATATATAATAGATAATTTTTTTTTTCATTTCTTAAATTAATTTTTATTTTTAAATTGGACACTGTATCTAAATTATTGTGTGTGTGTGTGGGGGGGGGTAAGGTTCCTGCTTCATTATCAACCCAATAACATAACAGATAACACACACGTTATATTAAATTTAGCATAACAGTTACACAAAACCATTGAAACCACTGAAACCAAGGGATGGAAAGTACTGAAAAACACACACCCTTGTTACAATGTCTAGAACATAGTCCATAGTTTACGGTCCTTTTTTCCCCCAAAGGTCAAATCAAATAAATTCAGTTTCCTGTTGAATGACTACACTGTACTTCAGGCACCAAATGTTTAATCAGCTGCAGCAGTGCCAGAGACAGTGGAGACAGATGAGCATCCCTGACCCAATTTATCAGCTATCTTCAGTTTTAAACGCTTCAAAGGAAACAGTGTGATAACGATCTGCAAATTATGTCAACCAAAATCCATTGAGACACTGAAGCTGTGGAAACACATGTACAGGTCAGGCTTTAGCTAGCTCAGTGAGCTAGAATAGCTATTTTCATGATTTACAGTAAGAAGCTAAAATATATTAGAATTAATATTAGATAGATAGATAGATAGATAGATAGATAGATAGATAGATAGATAGATAGATAGATAGATAGATAGATAGATAGATAGGAATCATCTTTAACTATGTAACTAGAAACATTTTTGGATTAGCATGAGCTGGCTAGCTAACAAACCTAGCAAGCTACTGAAAGTTGCCTTTTTGCAATTAGGATATTTTAGCATTGACTTAAATCATGAGTCTTACCACTTGGTTTGGAAATTTATAGCTCATATAAAATTTCTACACACCCCTGTTACAGGTGTTTTTGTAATCTAAAAAAAATTAAAGCAAATTATTTGAATAAATGTAATAAAATAAAAAAAAAATGTAATAAAATAATTTTCTGATCTATTTTCCATTTTTTTATGTGATCATGAAATCAAAAAAGAGTAAATGTTTTACTGGGAAAAAATATTTGTAATTAATTAGTAATTAGTAAGTAATTAAACAAGATGTAATTACTTCTAGCCTTAATAAGTACTTGTAGCTTTTCTCAAGGGAATTTTTGCTACAGTAGCAGTATTTTTACCTTTTACACAGTGTGTTTTGTACTGCTATGTTCACATGGCTACGGTTTATATATAAAAGGTTTAAAGCACACTAACCCCAGTTCCCATGACTTTGTACAGTAAACCCATAGACATGTCAGGTTTCATTATTTTTATAAATAATGATTTAATAATAATGATAATTAGCCTAACACACCATCAAAATTGATGGATTTTCTCAGGAGCAATATTTCTCTCTCTCTCTCTCTCTCTCTCTCTCTCTCTCTCTCTCTCATTTTCTGTCTCTCTCTTTCATTCTCTGTCTCTCCCTCTGTTACTTTCTGTCTCTCACTCTCACTTTCTGTCTCTCTCTTTCACTCTCTGTCTCTCCCTCCCTTACTGTCTCTTTCCCTCCCCCTCTCTCTACCCCCCCTCACACTTTCGGTCTCTCCCTCTCTCTCTGTCTTGCTCTCTCTGACACATACATGTGATTCATGCCATGCCTTTGATGAGAATAATCCTTTGGTGTTGCGGTCACTGGGGAGTGCAGTGTGAGTGAGTGTCCTATATGATTGGCCTATTTGTACGGGAAAACAGCTCGTTTCGTCGGGACGTTTCCATGGTTCTTTGTTCTGATGTTACTTTTAACTGGGTTTTTTTTAAAGCTCTCTCTGCTAACCGAGCACGAGTTTCTTACTTTTCCTCTCATATAACCTTGAACAACAAAGTTCCTTAAACTTTACAGTGTAATTAATAATAAAACAACCCAGACTGACTTACTTTTTAATAAACACCGGGAGAATATTTTTGCCTATTTTTGAATATTTTGTAATACCGTCGATATTGCTATAGACAGAAATACACCAAAATCTTAAAATACAATACATTTAAGTACACCATCACGCAAGTCTATATATACATGATGTCAAAGTAACAACTACATGACGTCCCCTACCGAAGGTTTCCCATAAGAGCATTTCCCAGAGCATCAGACTACCTTCACTGGCTTCTGATCCTAATATGTCCACTGCAGATGCTTTCAGTGATGGACAGGAGTCAGCATGGCCACTCTGAACGGTTTGTAGCTACACAGCTCCATACACAGCAAACTGTGATACACTGTGTGTCCTGACTCCTTTCTATCAGAGCCAGCGCTCATTTTTCCAGCTTGTACAGTGTGGGATCAGACCAGATGGGCTAACCTTCACTCCCCACACTCATCAGTGAGACTTGATCCTTCATGACCCTGTCTCTGGTTCACCAGTTGTCCTTCCTTGGAGCTCCTTTGGTAGACACGACCCTGTTGACTCGACACCACTTGTCCTTCTTTGGGGCTCCTTTAGTAGATACTAACCAGTGCATCGCATAAGACCTGCTGTTTTGGAGATGCCAAATCGTCTAACAATTGCAATCTGGCCCTTGCTTCCAACACGTCAGTTATGAGACCACTGTCAGTGGTTTTAATGTTATGGCTGATCAGTTTGTGTGTGTGCTTACATATATTATATTTATTAATCTATGAAAGACTGAAGGCTAATTCCTGAAATCCTACTGTTATAACCTGGTACTGTATAATAGCCAATGAGCAATACAAATAGTGTAAACCTCCTTTATCAGCTATTTAGCTCTTTACGTTATTTGAACAGACTACTCACCAAGACAAGCTGCACTGGATGTAAACTTTTGAGCAGGAGTGTTTAAAATGCTTAGACATAGCATAGCACATTTATTATATCATTTTACAAGAAGATCTGTCTGTTTCGTTTATTACGCCGTTTGTTTACATGCAATAAGAATTTGTTTATTTGTCCAGGAAGAAAACTTGGCTTGGTTATATTAATTAATAAAGCGTTCAATCTGGCTTCAGTTAAAGACGACCTATTAGAGTTTCTTAAATGAATAAAACCATAGTTATTAATGACATGTGAGGCTGAAAATCACTACCGCATCAGGGGTATCAGCTTTATAAAAAGCAGATTTCCATCATTTTATTTCCAGGAAAGTTAAACAACACTTTTAACTCCATTCCTGTCTTTCATTCCAAACGTCTATTCATCCAGCCATCGAACGAAAATATTCTACTGACTGATTTCATTTTATATATGCTGTACCTCCATCACTGAGCATTTGAAGGCTTCGGCATGGAGGAGTTGGTGTTGAATCTATAATGAACTCAGATGTTGAGCTAATTTATGAGCTCCTTGTTACACAACTACAACTGACTGTAGAAAGGACATTATTTATAATCGCACTCTCCGGTGTTTATAATAATTTATAATCACACTATCCGGTGGCACCCAAATGAGGATGAGGTTTCATTTTGAGTCTGGTTCCTCTCAAGGTTTCTTCCTCTTACCATCTCAGGGAGTTTTTCCTTGCCACAGTCACCTCAGGCAAACAAATACAAATAAATGTAAAAATAAGTCTAATATTAATCTTGAACTGTTTGTACTATATATCTTCTGTAAGCTACTGTGAGACAATGTCCATTGTTAAAGCACTACACAAATAAAATTGAATAGAATTGAATTGAATACTATGACGTGTAAACTAAAGACTGCTGGGAGGAAGTAGTTGTTGTCCATATAGTCGACTCTGCTCGATATCACTCCTCATTTTGATGTTCAAACCCCAGTTTCATGAATCAGATGCAGATCTGTTGGCTTGTCATTTCATGCACGTGTTTCTATGCAGCTTTAATGAACAAGACCATTGATGTATTATTCAATACTTTCTCTCTCTAAAGCTATGGACAGTGTCTAGAACCAATAACATGTAGAATAACAAATATATACTAATAAGAGGTGAACTATTATTAGCAGAAGCGTAATAATTTGCACAACAGTAACAAAGTCTTATTGAATTACTGTTATAATTACAGTATTAGGCATTTCTGTGGACCCTATTTCCATAGCAACACAAATCAAGATTAATGCATAGCTTTTATAAGTTTTAAGGAGGCCTTATTATGTATTATATAAAATAAAGTGTAATCTTTTTTATTATGCATTATGCTAGCCAGCTGAGAGCCATTTAATCAATAGAGAGACCGTCCCTTTATGTTCAGTGTCAATGAACTAGCTTGGGACTCCATTCAGGTGATGGCTGTTAGTGTGATTGCCTGTGTATAATAACTGAGCATGCTCGATGACAATATCACAAAACCACTGAGGAAAATGACGTTTGTGGGCCTTTAATGTGAACAGTGAACGAGTTACATGTCGTTTTAACATACTAATTTGTACGGAAGTCAAATCTGATTCTTGATGTCCATGAGAGACTCATAAATCACAGAAGTCGGGGGTCGACATGACAGAAATATCATATCACAATCATATAATTGTCAACCTATCTCACGTATCCACATTCATTTCATTTCAGATTCATTCAGCCAGAGACTAACTTTTATCTCATTTATACAACTGAGCAGTTAAGGGTTAAGGGCCTTGCTCAAGGGCCCAGCAGTGGCATTGTGGCAGTTTTGGGATTTGAACTCACAACTTTCTGATCAGTAGTCTGAAGTCTGAACCACTGACTTTCCCCAAATGATGGCAAACGGTCTGGACTCCATAGCTTTTTTTTTTTTGGCAAAGGGGGCATCTGATTGACATGTAAAGTGACCAATCACAGTTTGTTTTCTCCAGTGTGGGATGTGGTAGCTTAGTGGTTAAGGTTTTGGACTGCTGTTTTGGAAGGTTGTGAGTGTGAACCACAGGATGGACCCCCGAGCAAGGCCCTAAACCCTTGTATAAAATGAAATAAAATGCAAGTTGATCTGGATAAGGGCATCTGCGAAACTCATCCCATTCTGAGCTGTACCAGAAATCCATTCTGAGATGTTTTGCATGTATAAGAACTCCTCATCTAAAATAGAACTGACTATATGCCATGTTTTTTAAAGCTTTCTGCAACACCACACATCCAAATGATATTTTAACAGAAAAACATCCACAGCTAACAGTGTTAATTGTTGTCATCTCGTAAAAGCAGATCCCTGGCACTTATTCAAGTGGCACGGTTGCTTCTGCTTTTAGTAAATAATACTTTTTTTTCCCTTTTTCTGAAGCCCGATGTAATCCAGTTTGTAAAACATCATTTCACAAAGTGACGTCTGTTCAATAGGCAAAGCTGTATATATATATTTTTTCTTTTCCAGACAGCTGTGCCGTTTTTAGTGCCCTGCTATAGATCCTGTATTGCAGTCCCACTTTCACTCCAGAGCACTGCCACAGTCAATAGGGCTGTCCCTCGCACGCTCATAAATCACTTCTTTCTTTTGTCAAGGTGGACTGCATAATAAAAAAAACTTGTCTGTGGCCATATTTCTTTCACTCTCTCTCTCTCTCTCTCTCTCTCTCTCTCTAACACACACACACACACACACTGTCCCTATGGCCTAAAAACCAGTGCATCAGCACTTCTAACAAAAATCTATCAAGTATATTTTGGTACATAATACAAAATACTATAATAATATACAGTATCAAAATACACTATAAAATATTGCGCTTGAAATATTATATAATATTATTCAGAAAAAAATACTGTAGAATGGAAAGACACTTTTGTATATCTAATCTAAGGTGTGCAGTGTTGCACATTATGTGATGCTTTTCTGCTCACCCCGGTTGTAAAGAGTGTTTATTTGAATCACAGCAGCTCTTTGGAAGAAATCTGGCTGCTCAATGGACATTTCCACACCAGTCTGTGTGAAAAAGGTCTCAGGAGGTTTTCCGAAATACTCAAGGCACAGAGATCACAATTTCTCTCCATTGTTTGATTTGAGGGGCAGCATGGTTGCTTAGTGGTTAGCACTGTTGCATCACAGCAAGAAGGTCCTGGGTTCGGGTCCTGGGTTGGAGTCCTGGGTTCGAACAGGCAATGGCCTTTCTGTGTGGAGTTTGCATGTTCTTGCGTAGGTTTACTCTGGGTACTCCAGTTTCCTCCCACAGTCCAAAAACATGTACATCAGGTTGATTGGTAATTCTAAATTGCCCATAGGAGTGAGTGTGTGTGGTTGTCTGTCTATATGTGGCTGTGCAATGGACTGGAGACCTGTCCAGGGTGTACCCCTGCCTTTCACCCTATGTGCGCTGGCATAGGCTCCAGCAGACCCCCGTGACCCTAATTGGGAATAAGCGGGTATAGACAATGGATGTTTGATTTGAGCATTATCTAAAATGTACATTATGCACATTACCAGACGATTGGCTTATTGGATAGCAGTATGTACATATGAATATTTGAGAATAACGGATTGAATGCAGTACTTCATTAACGACAATTTACTTTGATGAAGCGCATCTCGCTGATGATGCACTCAAAGACTTGAACATGTAGGTGTACAACCAATACCACACACCAGAAGTGGAATATAAAAACATCACATGAAAAACACACTTATGAATAATACATATTTCGTATACATTAAGTTGAGCTTTAAAGACTCTATAAATGCATCAGAAATTACATTTACATTTAATTTCCATTAATTTGTACAAGGTGCTTAAATTGCTTGAAGCATTTGTTGAAATTGAAGTACTGGAAAATCTTAAAAATAGCATTTTTCTATCTAGAGGTACTTAAAAAGTGCTTGAATTAAAACTATTGTAACTATAAATTACTAAATAACTTCAAATTGTTTATTTTTTGATACAGTCCTATCACTCACAATATGGCACACTGTTGAAGTCCCTCTTCCTCATCTTCCTTCTCTTCATTCTCCTCCAGCTACTCACCTAGAGTATATCGACGGTATGGTGAAGATGAAGCAAATCCTGGAAAAAATGTTCATTTAATCCAGCTGGAAAAGTCTACCACTATCTACAAATTAAAAGAAATAAAGGATATGTTTGAAATGACAAAAAAAGTAGTGTTTGAAAAGTCCTTGAATGTCCTGGAATTTCATTCTAGGGCTTTTCACACTGTGCTTAACGCTTGGATATGTTCGACCTAAACCCTGGGTAGAGGAACGTTTCCCTCTTGAAGTTAAAAAAGCGGGTTAGCACGGGTTTATGTTTTTATGAAATCTGCTCTGAAGCAGATTTAGCAGCACTTTGCACTGTTGTGGTGCCAAACATGTACAGTGTGAAACGATATGGTGTGAGAATGTCACGACTAGACGCTTAGCAACAGACACCGAGAAGTTGGTGAAACTGGAACAGCTGGTCAACTACACAACGAACTTAAAAAGACCCAAAAAAAGACTAGAAAGCTGTAAATGATAGCAGTATCTGCTCGGGTGCAGAACGGCACACCTAAAGGTTTTTTCTAACTGTTTCGAAAGCATAAGACAATCCATATGCAAATATACTAATAGGTTAAAAATGTTTATCCAGGGAAACATCAGATTATGAAGATTTAGGATTAATTGTTCACCCTGGGTAAAGTATGAGCAGTGTGAAACCTCAAACTCAGGATTCTGGTTAACCAGGGCTTTCTAGGACCCAGGGGGAACTATATCAAGTTTGAAAAGCACTAATGAAGCATCTGTATACTAAAAATGTAATGATTTAACCGAGTACTGTGTCTGTATATGAACTGATCTAAAGCTAATTCTACTATAAACTCATTTAAAAGTAAAGAAAGTGGTGTTTTACACTATTCTCAGCATGAGACGCCATGTTGATTTGACGGCGCTACATAAACAGGGAAGGGTCTGATAATTAAGAAGACTAGCCCAAGCTGAGAGAGTGTTTTCGGTGAAATACTGTACACACAGTGAGATTTTAATGGCTACCCCCAAACACAAGCATGACACTAGTTTAATGTTTAGTGAAAATACAGAGGAATATAAGTGCAAAATTTAGTAGGTGACATTAAAATAACCCAAAACACAAGCAGTCAGGCATTTCCTGTGGCTTAAAATGTCATGTCTCCAGAGTCAGTCTAGAGAGCATGAGGTCGGTTGTTCAGCATAACGTTAAATTGCTGTATGAAATAGTGACATCGCGTCGTCATAAGACGCCCGGCAGCGTGGTTTTAGATGCATTTATTTATTTATTTATTTGCTTCAAAAGAAATAACATTAAATCAACATCTGTCATTAAATCAACATTTACCCGTGACAGATCTAAGAAATATATTGTGCATTCTATTCCTAAATGCTAGACTATTTATAACTAAAAGCTGCTAAAAAACTTACTTCCTGTCTGACCAGATCTGTGTGGGCGTGTCAGATCACATAGTCATGACAGCTGAATTTCCCCAGCAGCATAAACAGCTCTTGAACTGTGCATGGCAGAGCAGCACTTGCACTTTTTCAGCGTTTAAGAAAAGCCAGGTAACATGCTTCCAGCTAAACAAAGATACACAGAGCTTGGTGTTGCCCATACAGTACCAAATTATTTAAAATAAGCTTTACTTTGCACTCATTCAAAGCGGAGATTTATAAGCGTTCAACTATTGAGTTTTGTTATCGAAGCTGAGCGTTGAATAGATTAGGTTACATTTCTAAAAGCAATTTTAAAATGTAGATCAGATGTAAAATCATCTGTATAATTAGGTTACACATGGTAGGTCTGCATTTGGACAGCATGAAATGTATATCTTTATGATCTCAACATCAACAAATTGTTCAGGAATGTTTTGAGGAGTTGACTTGAGCTCCAGATTTTTCAGATCTCAATCCGATCAAGTGGCTGTAGGATGTGCTGGACAAACAAGTCTGATCCATGGAGGCCCTACTTCACCACTCGCAGGACTTAAAGGATCTGCTGCTAACGTCTTGGTGATGTCACCTTCAGGAGTCGAGATGTTTTGGAAAAGTGACTCCATTCTGTTAGACTGACCAATCGATGGGATGCACTATTTCTAGTGCCCTGCACATGTCCTGGTTCAGATCACATGGTACCTGGGTAAGATTTTAGATTAGATTAGATTAGATTAGATTAGATTAGATTAGATTAGATTAGATTAGATTAGATTCAACTGCATTTTCATAAAGCAGTAAAAAGCTAAGAAAATACAGTTTCAGTTTAAGCTAATATTAACCAACATGATCGACAGTTGTGACAAGGCTTTGGAGTTGTTGTCTAGTTAACAGAAACTATATTCGTGTTATGGAACATATTGGGAAATATTAAAAACTGCTTACTACTCGACATAGTGTGCTGTGTGCTTTGATTTCTGATCCAGAGTGGAAGCAGAAGCAGGGCCAAAATTTTGTACCATCGTTGTTGACATCAAATCATGATTATTTTTAATGGAAAAATTTTCTGTGTATAATAATTTTGCAGTAAAATATGAGGAAAAACAACCAAAAAAAGTAATATGCACGTATACAGTATATAACAGTTAGTTCTGGTCAAGTAATTTGATTGGACTAGCAGCATTAAAAAATAGCTATAATAGTTAGTATTGAATAGAAATAGATAGAACTTGATTGTTCATGTTCTTTTGTCCATCTAAAATATTAAGTGCATTATGCATAAGTGACTAAAAAAATTACTAAAAAAAAAAGCAAAACAAAACAAAAACACCAAGTTAACATTAAACATGTCATCAAATTTGATGATTTTTTGTGACAGACACAAAGATACAAAGACAGCTTTGGAATGAATGAAATCTAATAATAAAAAAAAAAAAAAGCATTTCATGTGTGTACATCCTTCTCCCTTGGTAACACACAAGTGTAGTCTGGTCAGAGGGAACATGTTCCCCTGAGAAAACTCCAGCAGCTTGATGGAGAAGCTGCAGAAAGCTGCAGATCTGACGCATGAGTTTGTTTTCTATTAACGACTGAGGCTGTCTGATCATCCGCATCAGAGATGCATACAGCGGGTTCTTCTCCACTTGCCAGATTGACTGACAGATTTCAGCACTTGTCTGTAAAATTAGAATAAGCGGTGTGTTGAATCTGTGTGTGTGTGTGTGTGTGTGTGTGTGTGTGTGAGAGAGAGAGAGAGAGACATCTGTCATTTTGTCGGTTCAAAAAATCTTTATTAATGCCTGTTCAGAGAAAAAGAAACATTCTGTTCGTAAAAAGAAAATAGGCATTAACACTACAATAATGGTACATGAAGAATCCTGCACTAATCCCTGAATTAACCCTTACTTACAGTACATATGAACTAATGATGAGCTAACCTTTACTATGACCTGAGTCTTATTATTAACTCATGCGTGAATAACGACCACCTTAAAGACATCTCAGTACATGTTTGTTATTTAAAGTGTTAATTAACATGTAGAAGTAACCTACATCAAACCTGCTAAGCCTAAAACACCCGAAAATAATCTTATAGATCACTGGAGTTAAACAATAGATTATAGAATCTGCTAAATGAAGAAAATGTAACTGTAATAATTTGTTTGTAAAGAAGCAGACCCCTGGGTCCTAGTGCCCCAGTGCAGTACTAGTAAGTAATAAAATTATAGAAACGATCTGAAATGATGCACATTTAATTCGTATTCATTCTTATTGTGTTTAGGTCCCTGTGTTAATTCATACTTGTGGTCGTTATTTATGTATTAAGTCATCAAGGTAAGGTTAGCACTTGATTAGTAACTCAGTGTTACTTTATATGTACCGTAAGTAAGGATGAATTCAGGGATTAGTACAGGATTCTTCATGTACTGTTATGGTAAAGTGGTTGTGCATGTGAGAGACTGTAATTGTGGTGCAATCCTGCTCCTTCCCACCAGCAGAGTCCGTGAAAAATGGGCCACTACAACTCAAGCCTTGCCCTGGAGACTTACCTTAATACCAACCAAGCAATTTCCCACTGACACACATATAGTTTATTTAAGTGACTTAATCCGTATTTTTGTTGTCTTTTTTTTTTCCCAAGGATGACAACCATATTGCTCCAGTCTCCCAGTGGACTTGATGCTTTTTAGAATTCATTTTAAAAAAGCAGGAAGCTGTATCTCTTCATTAGAAGTCAGTGTTGTTCTATATGTTTTGGAAATAATTCCCTGTGCCTCTTTTTTTCTCAGAGAGAAATCCTTTTTCTCTCTCTCTCTCTCTCTCTCTCTCTCTCTGTCTCTCTCTCTCCCTCCCTCCCTCACATATACACATAGATACAGATACACATTCGCTCACACTCGCAGGCTTGTTATCTAGGGCTTACTTTTTCACAAAAACACACACATCCAGACAGACCACTCATTATCCGTGAGCATTGATGTTTATCCTGGATATGATTCTATATCTTGTGTGGTAGTGTGCTCAAGTTGATCCTGTTAGCTGGTACTATCGTTAAAGTCCGTTGCTTTTGGCTCCACCGTTTGTCTATTTTGTCCTGCCCTATCTACATTTAACTCTCTGTCTCTCCTCTCTCTCAACTTCCCTCTTTCAGAGCTGAGCACTTTCACCTCCATGCCTGCTCTCCAGAGAATCCTTAGGCCCAGGATGGCTCTAATTCTGATCCGCATTTCCAATTCAGCATGCACGCTGACACCAGGTCATCTCCACTCTGTTCTCCGCTCCCGATTCCACACTCAGTCCTCGTTCCTGATCATTTCACCCAGCGGCGCTATCTGCCTAGACGAGCTTAAGAGCCCCTCTTCAGCTTTAAATAACATGCTTAAGGAGTCGGACCAAAAGATGAATTAAGGTGCTCGAAGCCTACGCTGCAGCCTAATCCATTTTTTGCTTCCCTAAGACACATTTAATGAAAAGTATGCTTCCGCTGAAGTGTTCTCTTTGTTTGTTAAAGCGCTCAAGCGCAGCTTATTTAATCACATACCAATCAGCGGCTTAATTAAGGAATGACTTTTTAAAGTTTTCTACCATCGTCTAAGAGGTTGGCTTTTCAAAAGTGCATTTACTTTGCTCTGCGTAATGGTTTAATAGCTAGCTCTTCCGTGTGTTACACACGGAAGTATGGATTTGAAATGCAATTTCACATCACGAGTGTGTTTGTGGAGGAATGCGCTCGCCTTTTCTTTCTAAAGGTTCTATTTTCTCTGCACTTCCTAAGAGCTGCTCTTTCTATAATGACCTCCTTATCCCCACTGACTCATGCAGACTGACACTTTACCCTGGATCAATAACTACTGGCCACGAGGGCCTCCTGGGGCTTTAACAGGCAGTGTAGCAGCCATGAGGTCACATAAAAACCAAACCTGAGGGGAATATCTGGGGTCAAGAGGTCATGAACGCATATCGGCACAGGTTACAGGCTGAAGAAAGAAAAAAAAACACTAGCGGTTTCTTGTCAAATATCATATATATGCAATCCTTGAAAAATAATCTGGAAGACGTGTGCAATATGTAACATGAGACTAAATCAGTAAACACTTGTCTAGAGTGATTGCTGTCACATGAGTTAGATATAAATGTATTTCCTGTATATTACCAGGTTCCGCTGTAACATTCGTCTATGGAGATGAATAAAAAACAAGGGCTTAATGTCAAACTCAATATGAACTATTTGCTTGGAAAATGATCAGCTTACACATTTACACCTTTACACACTTTTGCGGCTTCTCCTCATTTCCATTTCTCCAGCTCGAAATTCCTCTCTAGCTTTTTTTTTTTAGGATTTTGTCATTTTTATTTATGCCTGATGCTAAACATCAGCATTCAGCTAAAATGTCTAAAGGTTCAACTACTTAAAATTCCCTGCTTGCAAAAGTCCACATAAATAACTTACATGACTGAATGGTGAGAACAGTTCCCTTCGTAATACTTAATCATTAGAGATAAGTTTATGAATTTATGAAATGTTTTTTAAAGCAGCGACAGACAGTACGCTACTGCTTTCAGCGGCTCAGACATTGAAAAGATGCTCCTCTGATCATTTTAACAAGTCATGTCTTGATGTCACTAAATCAGCCAAGAGAGGGTAAATGAAATTTTAAAAATCAATAAATGTCTGTGAAAACTCTTTCCTTACTCGATAAGCTGCCTCCACATAAATCATTTACATTAATGCTACAGGATCTTCTGCAGAAGCCCATATTAAAGTTGCTGGCTTTTTTTTATTATTATTATTCATCCATTGATCATCTCTAGTTTTTCTTGTGCTTGGTTCGATCTGCTGACTGCTTTGCTGGGTCCACACCAGGGCTGCATTTGCGCTCCTGTTATGTTTAATGTCAGTTCACTTCAATAGTTTGAGCCTCCTGTTTGGACATTCACTCCATTAAGATAAGGGTTTTTTCTGTATTTAGTATTCTGAATTAAGGTACACCACCCCCTGACAATGAAGTCACAATAATAACATATAAGGCCATACCCCTGACATTGATGTCACATAGACCCACAAGCTCTCAAAAATATCATATAGGGCAACACCCCCTGACAACAATGTCATGTAGGGCCACACCTCTTGACAATGATGTCACATAAAGCCACACCTCCTAAAAATGAGGTCACATAGGCCCACAGCCCCAAGATTGATGTCGCATAGGGCCACAACTCATGACAATTATAACACATAGGCCACAATCCCTGACAATGATGTCAAATAGGCCCACAACCCCAACAATGATGTCACATAAGGCCACACCTCCTGACGATGTTATCACATAGGGCCACACCCCCTGACAGTGGAGTCACACATCCCTGGACAATGATGTAACATGTCACATAAAGCCACACATTCTAAAAATGAAGTCAGATAGGGCCACACCTCCTGACAATGATGTCATATAGGTCCACATCCCCTAACAATGATGTCACATAAGGCCACACATCCTAAAAATGAGGTCACATAGGGCCACACCCCCTGACAATGAAGTTACATAGGGCCACAGCCCTAACAATGATGTCACATAGGGTCACATTGATTATCCACCTTCTTCTTAAACAGAATTTGAATTTTAGCTACTCCAAAAGTCTTTATACAGAAATTCTGTTGTCGATTCGGACCAACTTTGTCTTTAAACTTTCACAGATACTCACATACAGCAACTTAACATAAAAGTGGCTGGGGATCATTTGTGACTAGATGTGGATATGTCCAGTGAAACGACAACGTTTATGCAAATACTGAGCGTCTCGGTGCAGCGACTACCAATGGGAAGGAAGAAAGAAAAGGTCATGTGATCTGTGGCAAAGAGCACATACTTCTCCTTCATCTCCTATGATATGATGCAGATATACTTTGCTGAATTTTATACAGAAACGGCAAATCTCCCTCCCGAATGTTTAATTTAAGCTGCAAGAAAACTGTATGCTAGTTGCGCCACCCAATGACAAATGTTACTATGGCAACCAGTCTCAGGAACGCCTACTGGCAGCTACAGGGACTGGGGACTTGTGTGAACATACAGTCAGAAATAAATCAGCTGGTGGGTTGTTCCAAGCATCTTAGACAACTTGCCACAGTTCCTCTGCAAACTTTGGCTGTCTCACTTATTTCTCATTCTGCAGGTAATTTTTCTTTTATTATTTCTAAAAAAGTTTGGTCTAAGTTAGCTTTGCAAAGTTTAAATAGAAATCCCCACTGTAAATTTTACTGAGCAGCAAATGGCTGAATTAGGAAATTCGACCCCTCTGGAATTTTCTGGAATCAGGTTTGGAACAGGACCTTCCTGGCCATAGCTTCCTGTGACCACAGAGGGACCAACAGAAGTGTCTCCTTTGTAGTTCGGCTGTTGTGATGATGGTTCCAGAGCATCTGTGCATTCTGGGCAAATAGTTAAAAGGGCTCTGTGTGGGTTTTCTATTTCATTTCACGCCATTATTTATTCGAAAAAGATTTTTTGTGGAAGGCACAATGAGCGCACAGTGTACCTTCAACTCCGCCTGTCGTTGCCAACGTCGGAGCAGCATATGGATGGCCAACGAATCTGTTTTCCACCAAGAGCACAAAACCGAACAGCCTCAGAGCAGCTTGCCTTCCCATGTTCCACTTTGGATGAAGCGATGCCACAGAGGAGGGCGTTGTGAATAGTCTTCATCTCCCCAGGCTTATGTAGCATTATCAGTTCATCTGCTTTGGCTCTTAAACACCCATTGGAAGGAAATGAACATGTTGGGAGGTTTATAAATATATCAGAGTTAAAATTCATTTTCATGAGGTCACCAATTGATAATTGACTCTCATTCTCTTCAGCCTAAGGCTGGATATGCCCTAATTTTTTTTTTTTTCACCCATCTTCGATTTGCCCTATACCAAGACCTCTATTTTGCAGAAGGAGGTTATCGAACATGGGTGCCCCTTCACTTGACCTCTTGGGAATATGCAGAGTAAAGTGCTCTATTTCTGATTGCACCTTTATATGTAGGTCTGGGTGATTAAAAATGAGACCTTATAACCACAGTGCTTCCTAATTGAGATGTTACAGGACCCTTTTTTAAATAATATTTTTCATTTATCACACTTTTTGTTCTTTTTCTTATCTTACTCTTGATTAAGGTTCTAGCACTCAGACCTTCAGCTACCCCCATCATCTGAAAAAAAAAAAAGAAAAAAGAAAAGGTAATATGGGGATGATCAGAATAAACACACAGAGAAGGCTAATCCTTCTCTCTTGTCTCTCAGTTTCATCCTCTCCCCCATACCTCTGCTACTCCATATGAGGAAATGCTACAAAGCATCTCATGGGCTTTCTACATATAACCTAAATCCTTCACTTTGTTTGAAAAATGGCTGACTGAGCCCACCCCAAGAGGCCGACGCGAGAAAAATGTCGGTCTGGCCCACGCCAGCGTCAGTTTACTTATTAAATATGAGATTTCCTGCCTGCATTCGTCAACTTTTTCTCTTCCTTTCCTTCTCTTTCTCTCGCTCATATACGTACTCCCCTCACATCCCTGAGGCCAAATGCCAGCCCCCGAGAGCCTCGTGTTTTTTAGCGTTAGGCTACATAAATCTGAATATATTTGCTTCATTGCTACCAAACAGAAACGCTGCTACACAACGTCTCTCTGCAATAGCTGAAGCCTAATGTCAATGTAGATGACTTTTCACATCATGGTATAAATACTATAGTGTGTAGTACATTATGCCATAATAAATACTGAATACTTATTACTAATGCTGAAGTCAAGAACAGACAGGAACCCAAGGAACAAACCAGGAACCCTGGAGCTGTGAGGCGGCGACAAGCCACGCTACCCCACTGTGCTGCCTGTTTGTAAAACTAATCGAGATAATCAAGAAATTAATGAAAAAATGATGCTTTTTTTATTTTTTGACAAAAACATGTATTGAGCTTTCATTCTGATTTGTATAGCCGTAGTCAGCCTGACAGTAAAGACCCAGATGGAGCGATAGCAGCACTATAGAGATCCACTTCAGCAGAGGAGGAGCCGGAAAGTGGAGGAAAGCGATTGAAAGAAATACTACATTAAAAAAAAAAGCGCATGGAAATTCTAGCGAACGTAGGAGAAAGGCACACAAGGAGCAGACGGATGATTAATGAGCGCGAGAAGAGGAAGGAAATTGAATAGAAGTTAGAGATTTGAGGGCTGGAGATATTTTAGAATAAGGCGATTTATCTGAACTAATCCTCATTCCAATTACCACCTGCTGTTCTCTTCTCAACATCCCAAATCCAGCCACCTGTAGCATACCGAGGAGGACATTCTCCAATAACGTTGTATCCCTGTAACCACTGATCCTTTTCTTCTATCATTATGCTGGAGGTCATATGGCACGATGGTGATGAGCGCTCTGAGGCCGCCTCTCCTCCCTTCGTTCCCCTTCTGTCTTTCTTTCCTGAGCGCTGCAGTGTATTCCCAGGTTTGCAGTCAATTATGCACAGATGGTTGGCTTACAGCAGGAGGAGAGAGGGCTGAGAGGGCCGAGAGGGCCGCTGTCCAATGCAGGAGAGATACACAAACGAGACAGGAGAAACAGCACTGTTGGGACACACACACACATCCAATCTCATCCAAGGAGAATGAGTAAAAGAGAACACTAGAGAGCAAGACCGAGCAAAAGGAGAGTTCTGGGACTATGAAAAGGGACATACCAGAATACTGGAGCTGAGAGAATAGAATAGAACAGAATAACACAAGATAATAGAGATCTCTACGCTCTTGCAGTTTCTCCACATTGTACCATTTATCCTACACAGGGAAGCTTTTATCCTTCACTGGGAACCTGGAGTCTATCCCAGGAGGCAATGGCACAAGGTGTGTGGCACACACATTATGGAATTTAGAGATGCCAATCAGCCTACATCCAGTTCTTCAGACTGGAAACAGTGGAAGCACTGGGAGAACTCCAAGTGGAGGTGGGAATCAAACCCCCAACCGTGGAGGTGTGGCACAAACATGCGACAACATGAACTTGTGTAATCCTGTTTGTGGATGTGTTCAGTAGTACAAACCACATCACCAATTTGGGGAGATTATTGATAAGACCCAGTAGCAGGAATTGCAGCATTTAGTGTCAAGCAGATCAGGATGAGTTCTCTTAAGAGTCTGGTTCTCATGTCTTCTCGGGGAGTATTTCCTTTCCATGGTCACCTCTGGATTGCTCATTAGAAATAAATTTAAATAAAAAAAATATATATATATGGATTTGTGTAAAGCTGCTTAGTGACAATATCCTTCTTCAAAAGTGCTATATGAATAAAACAGAATTGAAATGAAGCAACGGTTCCACCACATCATCAGTTCTCATGGATCCTTAGAGTTGTCAGTATCATTTCTGTTGGTTTAGTACACTTGACCAATCATGACCTTGATGAACTTTTGAATGCTGTTTTTGTTTTGTTTTTTTCTTTTTCAATATTTCCTGTTCTCTGGTGCTTAACACACAGTTCTTAATGTTATTCTTGACAAGTTTTTGGTTATGAAATACAGAACTATCACCCCTTTTTGTGAGTGTTTTCATTTGAATTGAAATATTTTCCAAAACGCTGTTAATGTATACAGAGATTTTTTTTTTTTTTTTTTAAATGAAAGGTGAAAACTGCATTATCGAAAATATCTGTATACGTGTGGATGGAGCAGAGAGTGTGAGGTCCTGAACACACTGCTGAAAGGAGTGTGACAGCTACAGAGTGGAGAAGACCAGGTGAGAGATTGAGAAAGTGTGTGTTCTAGATAAGAGCAGTTGAGACACTGGATAACTGGCTGCTGACTCAGTGGACAGGAAGCACACTTAATAAAGGATAGGACAATCAGGTGTGTGTGTCTGTGTGTGTGTGTGTTCGTGTGTGTGTGTGTGTTCGTGTATAAATATTCATTCATGAAGCTCAGTTAGCAATTTAGACTGTAATTAATTTATTCAAATCTGAAAGACGAGACCCTTCCAAAGAAGAAGAGGAACAAACAGCTGCACAGGAAAAGAAAAACAAACACAAAGCACATAAATGAACATATATACTGTACATTTTTACACCTAACTGTGATTTTTAAGACAGACACAGAGAGAGAGAGAGAGAGAGAGAGAGAGAGAGAGAGAGAGAGAGAAAGAGAGAGAGAGAGAGAGAGAGAGAGAGAGTGGAAGAATGAGTGAGAATTCTGATATTTCCATTCTTATATTTACCTTTAAAAATAAATGGAATATGACTTAATGTAGTAGATAACTTGCATGGTGTGGAATGATAGCCATGTTTGGATATTTATATTTATATTTATATTTATATTTATATTTATATTTATATTTATATTTATATTTATATTTATATTTAAACTGAAAGATTTTCATACAGTATATAGTGGCATGTTGCATTAAAAGATCCTTAATTCTTTAATTTAGTTAAAGGTACCGAAAATGTCTTATTACAGGATTACAATAAATAAATATATATATATATATATATATATATATATATATATATATATATATATATATATATATATATATATATATATAAGATTATTATACTATTTTTACACTTTTTTTTTACAATTCTATCTTTAAATGTTCTCTTTCTACTGGCAAATTATCCTTCTAAATTTAAGAGCAGAATAATCTGCTAAAAGAACAAGGAAATTAAACAACACATATAGATAATAAGTCTAAGCTTAATAATCATATATTTGGTTTAATTGTGTAATAGGAAAAATTGGATTCATCTAACTAGATTCAAGATATTATCACTTGATAATAATAATAATAATAATAATAATAATAATAATAATAATAATAATAATATAGCACCCCAACCTGAATAAGAGTAGGTGGTGGTACATAATTCTCCTCATTCAAGTGATTATAGCTAAGTTGTGACTTGTTTAATTCTCTATACTTCAATAAGAGGAATGTCTACTATTTCAGTATAAAATGTATTTTTCAGAAATCTAAAGCAAATTATGCTGTAATTCAATTCAATTCAGTTGGATTTGTACATCACGTTTTCTCACAAAACTGCTTTATAGAGCAAAATTACTTCAGAGATATAAATGTATAATTATACATTTTAAATTTATCCCTAATGAGCAGGCCAGAGTTGAAGGTGATGAGGGAAAGCTAGCTGAGATGATACGAGGAAGAAACCTTGAGAGAAACCAAACTCAAAAGAAAAACCGTGAAACTAGTTTATATAGTGTGATTATAAATCAGTTCCCTTTTATAACTGTGTGGTCAAAAAAAAAGTGCAATTTGTAACCAGGAAGTAATTACAAAATCCTAAATCCATCACAGTTTTACATATACTATTTTCTTCAAATCTTAGAACCACAATTTATGACTCATAAATAATTTACTTTTCTGCATAAGCATATCCGAACACCCGTCATTCGTCCAGCAAGAGCATCTCCTTACCTTCCACTTATCATACAAACACACTCACACACTCATACCGAGAGCCACATCCCACCAACACACTACCTTCCATCACACTGACAATGCCTCAACTGTGTTCAGAGAAAATAAGCAAGAAGAAGTGAGGTAGGGAAGAAGGGAGGAGGACAGAGAAGACGCAGGGGGGGCCCAGTAGTGGAGAAAGCAGAACTGACAGGCTGAAGAGAAGCTAGCAGGAAAACATCAGTGGAAAACTCATCACAATGCTCGGCAATAGAGCAGCTCCCACGGTGCTCGGCAGGCTTCCTATCTCTGAGGCTGGAGGCAGGTAATAGGAAACTGTAATCATAAAGACGGGGAGAGTTGAGAGCCACGAGAGCTTCCCCCATTCACCCTCGCTGCAGTGCTCAAAAAACCCACGTCAGACTGAAGAGAGAGAGTTAAAATGAGAGAGAGAGAGAGAGAGAGAGAGAGAGAGACTTCCACTTAAAAGCTGTGGTTCAGGAAATCTGGCTCGGATAAACAAGTGAAAAGAGGCAGTTTGAGAGAGATACTGGAAGTGTCTTACAGCAACAGGAGCCAGAACAGTCAAAATAAATAAACCAACATATAAATAATAATAGCAGATAATAAGAGCATTGTCATTATTGAGGCTAATTTAAAAAAAATGGATGATTTCTGGGCTTCTACGATGTGTTTGTGGATGCAGTCCTTCCATATGCAAGACATGCTGGATGGGAGATACATTGAATTGGAAAGCCCAGGAAAAGCTGCACCTCCTGGGCTGAGGCAGAGCATGAGATTTTAATGCTTAATTTCTACAAGCCTGCTTGCATTTAAACAGATTTGGCAACCGAACTTCATATTTATTCATTGAAACACAGAGAACGCAGAGTAACAAGCTTCCCCCCTGCATGAACACTCTTTGGTTAAATCCATCAGAGCCTCTCAACAGTACAGCAGGTGTTTATGTATTTATGCTGTTTTTCTAACAAGCAAGGAAGAGAAGAGGGGGGAAGAGAAAAATAGATTCTTGTTTTCAGGACTCGTCTTAATAGCTTCCGTCTGTTGCATAAGCCGGGCATGATGGAGAGCATGCTTTATAAAAACAGATTGGTTCGACTGTTGACATCTCTGGGGTTCTGCAGCGCAGAATAGTGGTTTAATCCTCACTGGGTGATATCAAACTTACCAATCTATCTCAGTGTTCATCTCACAGTTCAAAGCACGTGGGACGAAAGTAGCTCTCAAGCATAAAAAGACAGAGACATTTCGCTGGTCGGATGATAGCATGTCAGAGAGCCCAGCTGTCTCCTGCTAGAAAGCAGAGAAAGTTATCAGAACGTATACTAAAATATTCAACAGGTTGATGGAAAGTTAGACTAAAAAAGATCAGTTTTCCAGCATCTGGGATACAAACTTGACTAGAACAGGAGCTTTAACGCCATTGTAAAGCCTGGGATACATTGCAGAGCTGAAACATAGGGAACAATAACATGAGAAGGATCCAAAATTTTTTTAACACCTGCCTCAGAAAAGATTCCTTTGGACTCCATCAGCAATCAGAACCTGTGGTAATGAATGCAGCAGGTGGTGGAGGTAAAGATTCTCCAAAGAACTTCCAGAAACCTACATCCAGCATAGTAACGCAAAGTACACAAGGAACCCAAAAGGAACCAAGCCAACCAGGAACATCTGGAACCTTGGAAGAAAACAACTGTAAGGACTGGACCAGGATCAAAATGCCTGGCAAGATCTCTCAATAAGGGCCACAGGTGATGATGATGATGATGATGATGATGATGATGATGATGATGACATAAACACTGTAACTTCCTCTAAGCTGAAATGGTTTGCAGAGTCATTTAAAATTTTGGGTTATTTTTATTACTTCCCTTTGCTAATGTTTTTATGCAGGAATTCATCTGTAATGAATAGACTGGTGTATAAAGTGCCTCTGAAATTAAAAAAAGAAGTGTTTGAGAGCTTTTTGCACCCATCCATTAGTGGCAGTTTTTTCTCCAATATTATAGTATATCTCGTTTTAGAGAAAATTTTAATTTTATAGTTCATCTTCCTGGAAAACAATTAACACATTTGTTGAATCAAAATAGTAACAGTATTGCATAATAACATAATAGTAAATGCAAAAGTAAAAGAACATGCAAATGCAAGGGTCTTGCTCTAGAGTATTATAAGCAATAAGCATGGACTCTTCTCACTATTTCAGTGATTGGTGATTATATTTTGAAAAATATATATAACGTAAGAATGGTGGCATCACACCTCCACCACACCTCCTAGGTTCAAGTCTTGCTCCCGCTCACTGTGTGAAGTTTGCATGTTCTCTCTGTGCTTGGTGGGTTTCTGTTCAAAGACATGCTTCTAAGGCTGATTGGAGTCTCTAAATTACCTGTAGAGTGTGTGTGCCCTGTGAGGGTTTGACACTCTGTCCAGGGTGTATCCTGCCTTGATGCCTCCTGAGAGGCTCCTGTGACCCAAGAGTAGATTGGATAGGTACAGACAATGAAATGAATATTGTGTAAGACAGCAGTTTTTTTCTTGGAGGATTTCTTTTAACCAGCATAGGGTGTGTTGTATTCGAGTGATCAGTTGATCAGCTATTCAGTCATTATTTGTTGTTGGTGTCAAGAAAGGAACGCTGAGACGGATGCAAATGCAGAGGAAGCAGCTTTAATAAAAGAGATTAGTGAACAATCCAAAAGGGCAGGCGAGTTCGGGGTTAAAACACAGGCCCAGGTCAGGCAGAACAAATAGGGCAAGGCAATAACACACAGATCTAGGTTGGGAAACTAGGTCAAAACCAGGAGAGCATAAACTGTAAACAAGGCTTGCTATCAGAATGTCAGAAACAGAGCAGAAACTGAGCATATACTTCTCGAATACGTAATGAATGAAAGACTGGTTTAAAGGTTGTAGTGTGTGTGTGTGTGTATGCTCGGTGTAGCTCGATGACAGGGAGTGTGTGTTTTGGGGGGTGTAGTCCATAGTGGCCATGTTTTGTGTTTGCTATAAGCAATACCCCAGCCTCAGTTCAAACGCTAGTTAGCTAGTTTACTAAACAACAGTGTTTGGTTCAGCAGGGGTGTGGTGTTTTTCAAACGCTATTGGCTGTCATGGAAGTCAATCAAATCTCATTGCCGGTTTAAATAAAAATATACTAACATAAAAAATCTAACCACAGCTCTCAGGCTATTTCATAGGGAATTTTTAAGAGAAGACAAGAGACGGAGACGCAGACAAAAAGACAAAATAGATAATGGGCTTTTTTTAAAAGACAAAACACATGTCAAGGCAAACAATCCAAAATGTCAGCTAGAAATTGAAGTGAGAAAAACCAGACAGTTCAAAAATAAACCAAACGGCAAAATCCAAAGGGTGAAAACTGGAGGAATAAAAGATCAAAAGTCATTCAAAGGAGATCAATACTAGCAAAAAGGTTTCTTAGGACAGTGTAAGCTGGAGGCCACAAACAAGATTTAGCAATAAACAAAGCAAACTGAGAGCTAGTGAAACTGATGAGCTGATTAATAAATGTGGCGTGGATGGAAGTTGGACGAAGCAAGGGATTCTGGAAGACAGAGTTTCTGGAAAATGTGACAGAACTCCAAAGGAAATTGATATGCCAGGACATCAGTCAGGACACAAACTAGTCCAGTTTCTGTGAAATTACAGTAAGTGTGAAGAGAAAACAAAACATTACCAGGATATCAAAAGTATTTGCATTATAAAACAGTCAAGTCAAAGTCAGTCAAAGAAGCTTTATTGTCACTTCAACCATGTATAGCTTATGCAGTACACAGTGAAGCAACAACAGAAGGAAAAGCTGGATTCCATATCCAGGAATTCTTCAGAATAATTTTCCAGTATGGCCTCCTAACTTGTGTAACATTTTTTGTTTGTTTGTTTTCCCCAAAATGCTAAAAGGCACTACATTCCCAAATATAGAAGCAGAATCCACATTTAGGATGCCATTAGGATTCCACCGGTAATGTACGTGTTCACAAATAAAGTGTCCTTCAAAACTATCTACTGGATGCATGTTTCAGATAAACAACTTAAAACGCCATCACGTTGCTTAAAAACACTTTAGCTTGAAAAATACTTCAAAATCTTTTTATCATTGCATTATGGTGCAAAACCATTTAACATCTCATGCTTAAAACATTCTTATCTTTCAGTCATCCATTATAGGTGAGTAATTAGTACATAGCAGCCGTGTCCCTTAACATTCAGCCAACCATGAACCCTGAATCCATTCAGCCTGATGAAATATTTGGAATATTTAAAAGCAGAAGAAAAAATAAACTCTCACTCTTTTATATACTTTCAGAAAACACTTCATCCAGGTCAGGGTTGCAATAATTCTGGAGCTTGTGCCAAGAACACAGGGAGCGATGTGGGAATTCAGCCTGGATGGGATGCCAGTCCATCACAGGGTACCACATACACACACATCTCTGGTCATTTTAAGTGGCACAGATCATAAGCAGAGCTAACCAGGGACCCTGAAGCTGTGATGTTTCAATGCTACATGCTGTGCCAAATGTAAAATTTGCTCGTTCACTCATAATATAGTGATATTGACTATATGACTAAAGGAAGTAAAATCCTGCTACCTGAAATGATTGAAAGCAAATCACTGTCTTAGAAAAATAAATAAAGCAAGTTATATGAATGTCCTAATTCAGTCCTGTTTCAGTGCTAAATAGCAACACCCAGAATGATCCGGTGATGTACACCTGACCATCACATCCATATGTGATTCTTCTCCACAAAACTGGAAGCACACTAATAATACAGAATATTTCTGGATGCCTTAGCATTATGATTTCCCTTCAGTGGAACTAAGAGGCTCCAACACTGTTCCAGCATGACAATGCCCCTGTACACAAAGCACAGAGCTCCATGAAGACATGGTGTGTTAAGGTTGGAGTGGAAGAACTGGAGTGTCCTGCACAGAGCCCTGACTCTGACTCAACCCCTACTGAACACCTTTGGGATAAACTGGAACACTGACTGAACCCCAGACCTCCTCAATCTCACAACATCAGTGTCGGATCTCCATCTCACTAATGCTCTTGTAGCTTAATGAACACAAATCCCCACAGGCATGCTCCAACATCTAGTGGAAAAAATTCATAGAAGACTGGCACTTATTATAACAACAAGCTAGACACCTGAGTCTACTGAAAGCCAAGATCAACTGATTAACTGCTGGACTCAGGTGTGGCTTTTGCTTGGTTAGAATGAAAACCTGCACCCACACCAGCCCTTTGTAGATAAGATTGGACACTACTCCTGGTATGCACCTGATTCCCTTGATTATTATTGTATTATACATACACAACCTTTATAAGAGCTTGACTATAGCGTAATTTACAAAATTAAAATTCCACAGGGTACAAACACTGTCTCACACACCCATTCGCACACTCCAGACAATTTAGAGATGCCAATCAGCCTACAACATACATTTCTGGACAGGGAAACTAGACAATCCAAAGGAAACATGCATGGCGAGAATGCATAAGCAGGGTGGAGGTGGGACTCAAACCCTTAACCCCTATTCACCTAAGCCACTGTGTTAACCATTCAATCCAAAAAAATTTTTGCCTTTTTTTTACATTACAGCTTTACTGGAAACACTGTGTCTATATCTATTTCTGACTTTCAGCAATAAAATCTTTAATTTTCCTCATGAGTATTAACAGCTTTGTGCATGTCAAAACAAAAAAATTCAAGAGGCTAACCTAATTAGGCATGAAACCTGCAATCTCTCTCTCTCTCTCTCTCTCTCTCTCTCTCTCTCTCTTACACTCATATTTACACACACACACACACACCTTCAGAACAGGATCACTTTTTACCATGAGTTCTTGGTTAGTCCATTCTTGGCATGCTGTACTTTGTATTATGTAAATGAGGCTTTGCTTCTTTTTAATAAGCTTGAAAGTATAGCATTTCTACTGGTCTCTTTCGTAAAGACAGACAGAATATTACAGTCCAGGAGTGTGGGTGACACGGTCAGCTTTAGATAAAATTGCACACACAGTGCAATGCTTTAATTCAAAAAAATATTATATTATCTATTGAGGTGTGAAAAGAGAAATGTTTGAAGGAGGAACAGAGTGTGTGTGTGTGTGTGTGAGAGAGAGAGAGAGAGAGAGAGAGAGAGTTCCTATCATGTCTCAAAAGTTTAATCAGTTAATATAGATATAAATTAAAGGTAATTTGTATCCGATGCTGTCAGAGTACAGTAAGCGTGTGTCTTCTTAACTCGGATCAAAACTCACCAATTATCCAAATCCACATTTATAGAATCCTCCATCTTATTCTAGTAATACTCTCATTTCAATGACTTTGGGGGGTGTGCTCAGTGGTCAAGGTGTTGGACTACTGATTGGAAGATTATGAGCCCAAATCCCAGGTCCACCAAGCTGCCGCCAAGATGCCACTGCTGGGCAAGGCCCCTAATCCCCTACAAAATGAGCTAAAATTGTAAGTCACTCTGGCCAAATGCCAGAAATCCTAAATGTATAATGTTGCCCAAGTGTTTACCAAGAACCTTAAAAGGAAACTTATTCTGCAAGAGCACCTCCAGGGTATAAACAATCAGGGATTTTGTATTGTCTGTGTATCACGTGTAAACAATGAGGAAAAGGCAAAAAAGATTCATGTTTTTGTATATGAATCATGTCAGCTGTCTTGTCATCATTAATAAAAACTCTATGCATTGTGAGGTGTGGTGAGATTTTTAAAAAGACTAATATTAGCAAATTAATAATTAGTGTTCTCCGATAGGGTTGAGGGTTCGATTCCTGCCTCTACTGTGTGTGTGGAGTTTGCGTGTTCTCCCTGTGCCTTGGGGTTGTAAGGGTGTGTGTTATCGTGCCCTGCAATAGACTGGCATACCGTGCTGTCCATCCTGTACCCTGCCTTGTGCACCAAGTCTCCTGGGATAGGATACAGGTTCCCTGCATCCCAGTCGGATTAGTGTTGTAGAGAATGGATGGATGGATGGATGGATATGCAATGATGTGCAGCAAATAGCTTTTAAATTTTTTTCATGGAAATTTTTCACTAAAGACAGTAAGGTGATAGCACTTATCAGACTAGTTACAAGCTTCCAGTTAGAGTATCTGCAGGGTGCTTGAGCTCTCTCTATCTCTCTCTCTCTCTCTCTCTCTCTCTATCTCTCTCTCTTTCTGTCATTTTGAAGTCATGTTTGGTCGACTTGAATTATGACGAGCCCATGGTTTTTGAATGCGTACAAATAAGGAGCATCTGCCTAATACGGCTCTACAAGCATTAGGGTGTGTTATTCTTTGGACTCTCAGAATATTTTGACAGAATTCTGCACGCAGAGATGCAATCCTATAAGGTGTTTGTCCAATCTAGAAAAATAGTAATAATACTGTTGAGGATTTTGCACCAGATTAAAGGTCTAGTTTGGAAATTTGCCTTCAATAGTACAGAAAGGCCTACTTGCTTCCTCTTTTAGTGTGTTCACCAAAGCCAACTGAAGCAATAAACCACGGTAGTTATAATGTAGTGTGTTCTAGGGCAGTGTTTCCTAAGGTTAAATTGTGCCTGGTTTCCTATAATCTGGCTTTTTTTGGAAAATCATTCTTTTAGTTTTGTCTGATTCTCTCTTTCCACTTACTCTCTCTCTCTCTCTCTCTCTCTCTCTCTCTCTCTCTCCCTCTGTCTGTCTTTGTTAAAACCACTGACAGTTAAAGTGAATAACATTGATTATATTGTTACATTGGCACCTGTTAAAGGGGGGGTACATTATGCAGCAAGTAAAGAGACAGTTCTAGAGGTTGCTGTGTCAAAAGAAGGAAAAATGGGCAAGTGTAAGAATCTGAGTGACTATGAAAAGGGCCAAATTATGATGTCTAGACAAGTGGGCAAAGAAAGTACATCCCAGTAAGATAAGTGGTGTAGAGAACGGATAGATGGACAGATAGGTGGACGGATAGATTGATGAATGGATGGATGGATGGATCTAAGGTTAGCATATGGAAGCATATCTACAGGCTATGCTGTGAGGAAAGGTAAAAGCGACAGTTCTGTGATATTAACTGTACAGAAGGGCTGGTTTGATTATTTCATAATCTGCTGATCTGCCTGAGTGACAGTTCTGTGGCTAGAATCGTCTGCTTAATTAGAGAGATCAGAGGAAAATTGCCAGATTGGGCTTGCCAAGAAGGATATAGTAAGCATCTCAGCATGGCCAAAACATCAAACCTCATGGTGGATGAGCTATAAGAGTAGAAGACCACATCAGTTTCCAGTCCTGACAGCCAAGAACAAGAATCTGAGGATGTCACTGAAGAAAAATCACCTGATCTTTTTCCAGTCTTTAGCTGTCCAGTTTCGGTGAGTATATAACAATTTTGAATCATCATCATCATCATCATCATCATCTTGCTGTTGGTATAACTTCTTTTTGTCTTGGCCAAAACAGTACATCATTATCTTGCTCAGTTTTTTTGATTAATTAATGATAACCCCTAGCAAATTTTCATGGGTGATTTAACCTGCCATAGCATCAGTATTTTCGCACTGAGTTGCACTCCAGATATTTACCTGCAAGTCATGCACGTATCTTCTGGATTGCTGTACTGCATCACAATTTATCTGACTAAGGCAATCAAATTAAGAGCAGGAAGATGTTTGATTCAGCATAACCACTTCCAGGTAAATGTTCTAGAAACATACAGCAAGAGCGAGTGGAGAGAAATCACACTGCAGCATGCAGTGTGCAGCCTCACGGCGTGATCAAAGATTCTGGCAAGCTTTGTGCTAGATGCTTTGGTTCGCTTAAAACCAAGCAATTACAAAACAAAGAGATGGAGTCTTGGGACAGTTTGTTGACTGCCTGCTGCTGTAGAGGGAGATTAGAAAACGAAAGGAATGTAATGGCTTTCCAGATAGAATAAATAAAGACTTATCCCAGACTTATATCCCCCCAACCTCCACATCCCAACCCTAGCGACCCCCTACTTCCCCAAGTATATATATATATATATATATATATATATATATATATATATATATATATATATATATATATAAATATATATACACACTATACACTATATTGCCAAAAGTATTCGCTCACCTGCTTTGACTCGCATATGAACTTAAGTGACATCCCATTCCTAATCCATAGGGTTCAATATGATGTCGGTCCACCCTTTGCAGCTATAACAGCTTCAACTCTTCTGGGAAGGCTGTCCACAAGGTTTAGGAGTGTGTTTATGGGAATTTTTGACCATTCTTCCAGAAGCGCATTTGTGAGGTCACACACTGACGTTGGACGAGAAGGCCTGGCTCTCAGTCTCCGCTCTAATTCATCACAAAGGTGTTCTATCGGGTTGAGGTCAGGACTCTGTGCAGGCCAGTCAAGTTCATCCACACCAGACTCTGTCATCCATGTCTTTATGGACCTTGCTTTGGTCACTGGTGCACAGTCATGTTGGAAGAGGAAGGGGCCAGCTCCAAACTGTTCCCACAAAGTTGGGAGCATGGAATTGTCCAAAATGTCTTGGTATGCTGAAGCATTCAGAGTTCCTTTCACTGGAACTAAGGGGCCAAGCCCAGCTCCTGAAAAACAACCCCACACCATAATCCCCCCTCCACCAAACTTTACACTTGGCACAATGCAGTCAGACAAGTACCGTTCTCCTGGCAACCGCCAAACCCAGACTCGTCCATCAGATTGCCAGATGGAGAAGCGCGATTCGTCACTCCAGAGAACGCGTCTCCACTGCTCTAGAGTCCAGTGGCGGCGTGCTTTACACCACTGCATCTGACGCTTTGCATTGCACTTGGTGATGTATGGCTTGGATTCAGCTGCTCGGCCATGGAAACCCATTCCATGAAGCTCTCTGCGCACTGTTCTTGAGCTAATCTGAAGGCCACATGAAGTTTGGAGGTCTGTAGCGATTGACTCTGCAGAAAGTTGGCGACCTCCGCACTATGCACCTCAGCATCCGCTGACCCCGCTCCGTCAGTTTACGTGGCCTACCACTTCGTGGCTGAGTTGCTGTCGTTCCCAAACACTTCCACGTTCTTATAATACAGCTGACAGTTGACTGTGGAATATTTAGGAGCAAGGAAATTTCACGACTGGATTTGTTGCACAGGTGGCATCCTATCACAGTTCCACACTGGAATTCACTGAGCTCCTGAGAGCGACCCATTCTTTCACAAATGTTTGTAAAAACAGTCTGCATGCCTAGGTGCTTGATTTTATACACCTGTGGCCATGGAAGTGATTGGAACACCTGATTCTGATTATTTGGATGGGTGAGCGAATACTTTTGGCAATATAGTGTATATATACACACTACAAGTCAAAAGTTTGGACACACCTTCTAATTCCATGGTCCTGATGTTTATTTCTTTCTAGATTGTAAAACAATGCTGAAGGTGGCCGAAATACACAATAATGTCCTTTGAACAGTTGATATTGAGATATGTCTGCTACTTATGCTCTGTAAAGCCTTCATAACGGCTCCAATCTGAGGTGCTGTTAATTGGTGATTTCTGAGGCTGGTAACTCTAAATGAACTTCTCCTCTGCAGCAGAGGTAAATTTTGGTCTTGCTTTCCTGGGATGGTCTTCATGTGAGCCAGTTTCATCATGGTGCTTGATGGGTTTTGCAAATGCACTTGACAATACTGTTCTTGCAAGAACTATTCCAGAACACCTGACCTTCGTGTCTTAAAATAACAACTGACTGTTTTTTGTTGTCATTACATATGGATTACTTAAGTCCATGTGTGTTATTTCATAGTTTTGAAATCTCCAGTATTGTTCTAGAATGTAGAAAATAAATCCCTAAACAAAAAACATTGAATTAACAGGTGTGTCCAAACATGGACACACCTGTATATATCCTATATATAACATATATATATATATATATATATATATATATATATATATATATATATATATATATATATATATGTTATTTAGAGTGTATATTTAAAGGAAATGCAGTATTTGCAGAGCTTTAATAATTTGCAAATAATTGCAAAATGCAAATAATTTGTAAACAAATTATGTTAATGCTTTGGCTAAATAACATTAAGAAATCAGTATTTGGTGGAATAACCCCAATTTTGTTGTGTTTTGGCTCCATGCTCTCCACCAGTTTTTCACATTGTTGTTGGGGAACTTTATACCACTCTTTTTGCAAAAAAGCAAACAGCTATATATATATATATATATGTATGTTACTAAAAATGTTTTGCATTTGTTGGAGATTTGTTGGCATTTGCAGATGAGTTTTTGAGAGCTGTATTTCATAGCCAGTGACTACTATAATCCTTTCTTCTTCTATTGTTGTTCAACACCTGCATATAATAAATCATTTCAAAATAAAAAACATTAATTGGAATATTGTTCCATTTAAATTTTTTCTAGATTTATGTCATCAAGGTCTTTATTCTAGGCTTTTGTTACACAGAAGATAACTTTGTGACAAAAATTAATGACACTTTCCTTGTTATCAGTGCTTTTAAATTCTCAATAATATCTAGGGTCAGTTTGACCTAAACAGTAGTTAATGGTCCAAACATAACAAAAGGATTCATTCACATTACTTGCTGTTTAAAGTAAATGTGATAATTCATTATTAATTGCACCAGACCACCAGGGACGGGGGGGTTGATCTCCACGTCCGCCCCTGAATTTGCATGTTCTTCAAGTCCAAACACATGCTTTGCAGGATGACTGCCATCTCTAAATTGTCTTTAGTATGTGAATTGGTGTTTGTTTGTGTGTGATTGTACACACTGATGGGTTGACATCACATCCAGGCTGTCCCCTGCCTAGTACCCAAAGTCCCCAAGGATAGGCTCCAGGTTCAGAAAATGGATGGATCAAAGTATTGCCCAGTATTTAACAATTTGATAAAACATAACATAACATAACATCATGCTGCTATTTCTTGTTTTTACTTTGAACTATGAGCACTGCCATGTTGAAGTGACATCACAGTGACATCACAACTCACAAAGAATTCACCACTCTGGTATTATGAGTTGGAGAGCTATTCAAATGTGGGGAAGTTGGAAATGTTTTTTTCCCAGTTCCCACTTGACCACGAACCCAGCAAAAGTGTTGGTTAGGACACGAGGAGCTGGATAGATGGACTCACCGACATCATTAATAAGCAGGTCAACCAAACCACTTTATTTGAATTGAACCAGAAATGAAATGCAACAAAAGCACAACCTACGACTTTTTTTTTGCTGTTGGACAAAAATGATGTTAAAAAGCTACCAAAATCTATTGTACTGGAACACTGGATGTCTAGATTTCTGGTGTAAAAAGAGAAAAGTATTTTGCACAGGAATCGAGCAGGAATCGTACTAAAATCTTAACGTCTCAATCACTGTCTAAGCTCCAAAATCCTCTTGATTTAATGACTACAAGGATCTTCTGTCTTTCTCTCTCTCTGTCTCTTTCTATTTTTGCCGTCTCTCTGGTCCTTTTGTTCTTCAGAGCAGCTGGGTTTGAAGAGCTTCACTGAGCGCATGTCTGGACTAGTGCTGGAGGAAGATACAGAGGGATTGTGTGTGTTCGCCTCACCACAGATAAAAATAAGCCTTGAATTTGCAGGCTAAACATAACCACTCCAGTGTTACCCACTAGAGGAAAAAAAAAAGATGTGATTTTTTTTTCTTGTTTTCTTTTTCTTTATCTATAACCTTTTTCCAAAGCCTCAGAAACACCAGATATGTTTGGCAAGATGGTATGGCTGTCTTTATTCTTCCACGTCAATTCTTTTCATTGTATTTTATAGGAACAAGGTTTTCTTTTGTCATTTTACATCGTTACTCATGCTAGAGAATAAAATCGTGACAAAATATGGATATATATCTAACTGCATATATAGTGTCTATGGTAGGTTATTTTGAAAGCTGGCACACCATCAGAGCACTGTAATATTATAATATTTTATTAAAATAAACTGAAACTCTGCAGCAAGCCTGATATATCTGGTATAAAGTACTAAGAAATTAACATGCAGAAATTGCTGCATTTCAAACGATCTCCGAGCAATCATAGCTTTTTCTCTGATATTCGACTTTTCCCATCGCTTTGAGTTACGCACTTTATTTGACTCTTTTTCCAGACTAGGATGAATGCGTTCCTGAATAAAAATGAGAAGTGCATCTGTGGGTGCACCGACGCTCCTGCCATCTGTCCTAGGAATCAGATTTACACTCCAATATCTTCATAAGTCTTTCTTACACACACACTTACACACACTCGCGAAGCAGCACATGGACCAAGACGCACCCAATGACACCTGAAGGTCCCGGCTTCAGCTCCAGGGCTCAGTGATCTGAGTGAGTGATGTGTGTTTTAAAAAGGGCTGCCAGTAATGGTGGAGCGGGTGAATGAGAGAGAGAGAGAGAGAGAGAGAGAGAGAGAACAAGGGAAAGAAAGGAAAAAACAGAATCAAAGAGAAAAAATAAAGAACCTTTATCACAGAAAGAAAAGATTAGAACAGGATAGGAGAGAAAAGGGAAAAGTGAATGAGAAAAAAGAGTGAAAATATCCCCGGACTGAAGAGAGAAAGCGAATTTGGAGATGGAGCTGGAGATATAAGCTTCTATCTATCAGCCGATGAGAGAGCCACCGGGAATGAACTCAGAAGTCTGCTGAATTATATTAAATCTGTTGTCAGGTCTAAGCACTTGTCTATCTCAGCCTGGTGTTGCAACCGATTACTTACAGACTCCTCAGACAGAAAACTAATGGCTTTCTAAGATAGAGAGTAAGATTGGATGCAACCACTATAGAAGATTAGAAGGATAATTTCGAAAGATATTTTGGGGGGAAAATTGGAACGATATTTTCGGGGGGATTTATGAAAATGACTTTCGGACCATTACTGAGGCAGAAGCTCTGAAATTTTGTTTTTGCTTTGAAAATGGCTGAGTGTCATATAGTGAATATATAAATGGGCATACTGACTACTGGTAATAAGTCTGCTCTTTTATATTTTGGTAGCATTCAGAAAATCTGATCTAGATTGTGAAGAGTCATTATATAGTTCTACCATTTAATTTCCAGGGATATTTAACATAAAGTTCTGCTACACACTAGTCTACATTTTACATGGTAGTATTTTCAAGTATACTTGAAGAGACGTCCATTAGGCACCAAGTGATACATACATACTGTATATAATATGAATGTAAATTATATGAATACTGTTTTTTCCGTGCCTGAAAACTCCAATTCATTGGAAAGTGTCGGTGTTCCATTTGAGATGATACCTTTCTAACATTCAAACACTAGACGATAGAGTGCGTAGCTTTATTTTTTTTCCAAATTAAATTAATTATATTTCAATGTAAGCAAGTTTGGTGATCCTGTGATCCTGTAATCCGGAGATGTTACACTGGTATGTGAAGAATCCATTTTTATATCCAGTATTTTATCACTGTATTAAAAAGATTTCAAGTAAAAGATTTTGAAGTAAAAGATTTCAAGAGATTTCATCAGATAATTCCTTGGGTATTGTAGTAGTAAAGCATTGCTGCTCTTGTTATCTCATGTGTTTGTGTTTTGACTCATTTCATGTCAGAAAAATCTCTTTTTAGTCTCATTCTATGAGGAATTTTAGCAGAAAACATGTAAAAAAGCTGATAACTAAAACACATCCCACATGCAAAAACCTTACAAATCAAAGACAAACCTTTAAGCAAAGAAATTTGACTTGGGTTATACTTGTTAGGATGACGCTTTGTTGTTTTATATTTCAAAATGAGACACGATATTCTTGTAAACTGGATTTCTTGTTGCAAACCATGAGTCTGAAAGCGAATACAATATGAACTGTTTGGCCTCAGAGGTTTGGCTGTATGCTCTTTTCTGTTTTGTCATTTAGATTGATCAAACCTGAGCACACTTTTGGCAGAAGGCAATTTTTAATTTATTGAACTGAATTTACTGTGGAGGCAGAATTCAGTCATTTGGCTTGAAGCTGGTGGTGCTTCACTTGACTGGCTGTCCAAACTACCCTCTGCTCTCTAAATGATAAAGGATAAAGTGAAGGAAGGAAGGAAGGAAGGAAGGAAGGAAGGAACAATATAGGAAGGAAGGAAGGAAGGAAGGAAGGAAGGAAGAAAATAAGGAGATAGGAAGAAATGGAAGGAAGGGATGAAGGAAGGAAGGAAGGAAGGAAGGAGGAGAGGGGGAGGGAGGGAGGAAGGAACAATATAGGAAGGAAGGAAGGAAGGAAGGAAGGAAAGGGAGGGGGAGGGATGGAGGGAGGAAGGAACAATATAGGAAGGAAGGAAGGAAGGAAGGAAGGTGATAGGAAGGCAGACAGGAAGGAAGGAAGGAAGGAAGGAAGGAAGGAAGGAAGGAAGGAAGGAAGGAAGGAAAGAAGGAAGGAAGGAAGGGAGGGAGGAAGGAAGGAAGGAAGGAAGTGAGGGAGGGAGGAAGGAAGGAAGGATTTGTACAAGTTCTGTTAGGCAATTTTGATAGAATGTAAAGAATGCTGTGAAGGGGAGAGCGGGGTAAATTGACGTGTCTTCACATAGTCACATAACCTACAGGAGTAATCAAAAAGATTCCTTAATTTAATAAAACATCATTAGGCATGAATCTTCAAAATTCTGTGAGTGGGATATAAGACAATAAAATGTTTATTTTTTGTTCACAGTCCATTGTTAAGTTATTTATGATTTAGTCACAGGATTTGGTTAAAAAAAGAGTGACACAGAACTGGCTGAAAAATCATTATGGAATTGTGTAACCAGTTCTGAGAAATTTCAAAATCAAATTTTATTTTGTGTGTGTGTGTGTGTGTGTGTGTGTACTTGAAGGTTTCTATTTACACACTTGGTTCACACTACTGTGTATATACACACGATGGATGGATGGATGGATGGATGGATGGATGGATGGATAGATAGATAGATAGATAGATAGATAGATAGATAGATAGATAGATAGATAGATAGATAGATAGATAGATAGATAGATAGATAGGTGTTTGTGAGAGAGAGAGAGAGAGAGAGAGAGAGAGAGTGTGTGTGTGTGTGTGTGTCTGTGTGAGAGAGAGAGAGGGAGAGAGGGAGATAGAGAGAGAATGTGTCTAGGTGCACAATGTAGTGTATGAGGCAGTATATCAACACACACACACACACACACGCACACACACACACAGGCTATGTAATTCTGTACTAAAATAAAATATGAATATTTTAGTATTTCTTCATTTATTTTCTACATTTATTCCCCTGCAATGCATCATGCACAAGAAATCTAGGAAACAGACAAGAGTGTCTACGCCTACAACTAGAACTGTGTGTATGTGTGTGTGTGTGTGTGTGTGTGTGTGTGTTTCAAGGTTGCCATCATCAGGGGGAAAGAGCAAGGACAGCAGTCCCAGGAGAGTTGCATTACCAGATTAGATTACTGGCAGACGTTCTTAAATCATGTTATTTAGCTAAAATGAATGTAGTACATGAAAGAGATACAAGACTTACTACTGACACTGTTCTCATGACTGTGGGCAACACACACTCCTGCACACCCCATATTTATTTATTAAATTCTGTTTTTCCTTTTTGTGCCACAATTATATTTCACTAAATTTATCAGATCTGTAGTTTTTGCAGACTTCTTCTTCTTCTTCTTTTTTTCTTCTTCAAGCTCAAGGTTAAAGTCACTAAAGAACTCTTGTGATATTAGAGGACAAATAATAGATGGCCATGTCCCTGGCTTTCAGTGTATTAAAGAGCGCTGTGCCTGGAAGGGCCATGTTGAAATTTAACCCGTCCCTGAAAGAAAGAAAGAAAAAAAAATTACGGGAATAAAAGCAGTAACACAAAAAGCAAGACCAAAATACATCCTGTCATAAAAATATCGCTTGGCTAGAAGGTTTTAAGAAGCAGCTCATGATTGACCTTTGCTCAAAATCCCTCACTGTCGTAGTGTAAAAAATGTCCAAAAATAAAATAAATAAAATAAAAATGAAATTGTGTAACTAGTTGTGAGATTTTAATTTAAATTTCAAATTGAATAATTCTTTTTCCACATATATACCCATACAGCATTCATTTGGCTCAAACTCTATAGGATAGAAGATGTTTCAATACTTAACTGGCCTTTTGATTGTTTGTGTTGAAGACAAAAAACGTTTCGAGACAATACCGCAAGACAGAGTAGGGCTGAGCTGAAAAAATGTCCTTGAACTGGTGGTAATTTGTCAGAGTTAGATTTTACAGTGAGCTAGGGCAGGTTTTAAAGATGGAAACGATGCAGCGAAATCATCAGTCTCACACCAAAAACTTGGGTTCTAGTCTGCCTGTTTTGTTGTTTTTTTTGGTCCCAGTCACCAACCAGCAATCTGCTCTAGGGCAAGCAACCATTTTGAATACTTCTGCTACGGACAATCCACCTCCAACCTGAGTGCCAGCACGAGTGGGACTCAAGATCGATGAACACTTGGTAGCGGCGCCATCTGGCCCTGGTTTGTTTTCTTAGCAAATGAAGCTAATTAGCAGATATTCCGAGGTCTTCTGGGTGGGCTGTGTTTCCAGTACCAGTGAAGCATGGATGAGAAACTAGCACTCCAATATTAGATGTGTCACCTTCGTCACCTGGTCTACCGCCCACTCTATTACCTCTGCGGGTAGAAGGATCTACAGGAAACTGGTCCGATTAGTCTTTCTGGAGGACTTTTCCTTCTGCCAATTAAGGCAATATGGTAATATCACAGTTACCAGCTGCACATAACATCTTTAATGAGTAATTATTTTGTTTGGTTATTTTTTTAATTATCAGTCCAGTGGGCTGAAAATTGTTGCTGTTCTTGATATAAGGGCACTGGGGGTCATTTCAGGTCAGAGGTCAGTCGACAGTGATGACAAACGCAGGTAGGACACTTCCCTAATATACGCTGCGAAGGAAGAAAAATCAGATCTGGGTAAAATATGACATATGGACCATTAGATATCTTATGCTACAGTTGGTTTTTGAATGTCAAATCCATCGTCAGCTCTCAAGTTCCTGCTTTGGTGTGCACTTGATATCCTTTTAAACAAACTTGCTATGTTACGTCGAACGCCGTGAGGGATATACAGTATGGAAAAGTTGACAGAGTGACAGAAAGCCAGATGGATCGGCAGCCATGTGTATTTAAACACACTAACTGTTAGCGGCAGGGCCAAACTTCTCCTTTAAACGCAATCAGGCAGGCCACTGTGGCGGCCAACATTCTGTGGCTGCTGTTTTCATCTCAAATTGATTGTTTGCGCATAAGCAACTTTCACAGACCAGCCGGCGGAGTGGCTAAGTAAGACGAGTGCATGTTTTCAATGCCGCTGAAGCAATCAGGCCAATAAGAGAGACAGCTGCCCATATGTTCCAATAAAGATCTATTTAGCTTTCAGTTGAGAGGGAGAAGAAGAGGGAGACAAAGAGAGAGAGAGAGAGAGAGAGAGAGAGAGAGAGAGCAACAGAGAGTGACAGGTACAGACACAGAGCAAGAGAGAGCAAGACAGAGACAGACAGACAAAGAGGTAGACAGACAGACAGCAACAAAAAGAGAGAGACAGACAGATAGACAGACAGAGCAACAAAGAAAGACAAACAACAGAAAGAGAGAGGGAGACAAAGAGAGAGACAGACAGACAGATAGACAGACAGAGAGAGAGACAGAGCAACAAAGAAAAGAAAAACAACAGAAAGAGAGAGGGAGACAAAGAGAGAGAGATAGGCAGACAACGAGTCAGGGAGAGAGATAAACAGGGAGTGACAGAGACAGACACAAAGCAAGAGAGAGCAAGACAGAGAGAGACAGACAGACAGAGAGGCAGACAGACAGACAGCAACAAAGAGAAAGAGATAGACAGAGAGATAGAGACAGAGCAACAAAGAGAGACAAACAATAGAAAAAGAGAGGGAGACAATGCAAGAGAGAGACACACAGACAGACAGACAGATAGACAGACAGAGCAACAAACAACAGAAAGAGAGAGGGAGACAAAGAGAGAGACAGACAGACAGATAGACAGACAGAGAGAGAGACAGAGCAACAAAGAAAAGAAAAACAACAGAAAGAGAGAGGGAGACAAAGAGAGAAAGAGACAGGCAGACAACAAGACAGGGAGAGAGAGATAGACAGATAGACAGAGAGATAGAGACAGAGCAACAAAGAGAGACAAACAATATAAAAAGAGAGGGAGACAATGCAAGAGAGAGACACACAGACAGACAGAGAGTGACAGATACAGACAGAGAGCAAGAGAGAGACAGACAGACAGAGAGCAAGAGAGAGACAGACAGACAGAGAGCAAAAGAGAGACAAACAGACAGACAGAGAGCAAAAGAGAGACAGACAGACAGAGACAGAGCAACAGAGAGCGAGAGAAAGAGAGAGAGCGGCCGAAAAAGACAGACCAACAGAGAAAGAGACAGACAGAGAGCAAGAGAGAGAGAGACACATACAGACAGACGCACAGACAGAGCAACTAAGAGAGAGAAGACAGAGAGAGAAACAGAGCTTTGTGTAAGAGAGGAAATTCTGCTTGACATAATTATAATTTAATGTCAAGCTTCATCCTCATTCACAGATACACAAATCCCTACTCAGGAAGCACAATGAGCCAGAATGACTTCCCTAGAACTTTTGAAAATCCAAAACCAAAATTTTTTAATTCTACTTATTAACTTATTTTGTCCTAGTCATACCCAGGAGTTCAAATTAAAGAAAGTGTAGCAATACTTCAATCAGCCCCATACTAGTATTGTGACAGCTTCAGATACTGTCATGACACACAATTAATTAATGCTGTTATTACAACTGTGCCAAAACCGAATGAACCAATCTCTACCTGCCGTGGCAATTTGCTTCAAATCATCAGGTATTTATCACATCCTGTTAGGTCTCACCTGGAGATATGAGCCTGCTGGCTGCGGGTACACTTTTCAAAGTATTATCTTTAATGTGCTTTAAGTAACGAATCTGCTGTATAGTCGACTTCCTGATAGCCGTGTTTTGACAACTTAAATATTCATTACTATCAAAAGTGCTCTTATGAAATGATCATTAATTGAGCGAGCTTTGACGTTTCTTTTTTCTTTTTTTCACCGCACATTAGTTTGTTGGCCTTCCCTCCTTCTTCTTGACACACCTTCGTTCTTGATTTAGAAGCTTTTCCGTCGAATCGATAAGGTTGCTGGCCAAAAGTGTTATAGCCATCACTATTAGTTCTATTACACTTGGAGTTTTATGAGTTAAAGCATTTAACACAAATATAGGAGAAAGGACGGAAACAGTGGTGTGGCTTTCAAATCAGGGCATTGTAATTGACCTACGCTGCATGGTTCTCATAAAACAAGAACTCTTTATGTATTCCAGTCTCTCTCTCTCTCTCTCTCTCTCTCTCTCTCTCTTTCTCTCATTAAACTTGAAAGCACAGCAAAACAAACACATCCAACTCCCAGCAGTTCTCAGGGCTTGAAAGCACACACGTTAATGCTGATCAAGCTAATATGATTGTCTCTATGCATCATACATGTCAGAGTTTGACAGTTATGCTAATAGAATGTGTGTATTTGTGTTGTTTTGTTTTCTTTGCAAAAAAAATAAAAAGAGAGAGAGAGAGAGACAGACAGAAATATAATCACCTCACATTATGGAATCTTGTTGTATTACACTAATATTTAATGACTAATCTGTAATGTTTAAATAAAAAAAATTAAAAAATAAATAAAAATAAATACGTTAACACAGCTGAACAATTAGGTTTCATCATCATCAAGAAACAAGTATAGAATTATATTTTTAAATTTAATGCAAATCCAAACAGACTGTAATGTGTTTCCTATATAAAATTCCCAGGAAGGTTCTTCTTGAAATCTAATTCAGTTCAATTCAGTTTTACTTATTTTTGCACTTTCACCAGCGCACACTGTCACAAAGCAACTTTAAAGAACTATATAAATTCCGAATATGCATTTTAATTTTAAATTCATCCGCATCGAGCAAGCCAAAGGTGACGGCGGTGAAAAAAAAAACTCCCGGAGGCGATATGAGGAAGAAGCCAGCCTGAAAAGGAAACTTCATCTGGGTGACACCGGAGAGTGTGATTATAAAATATTTTCCCATCTATAACTCTGTATTTAAAAAGTGATTAAAAAGTGCAACCAGGAAATTCATTCTAGATTCAAAACTAATTTTGTGTTTCCAGTTCTATTGTCCTGAAATCAATGGGTTTTTTTGTTTAAACGCCTGAAATAAGCCCAGTGGTTAACACAAGCTTGAGATATTTCTTTGGCATTAAATACATCAGTCGTCATTTATTTTCACAGTGGTTGAAGGCTGAATACAGCTACAGAGGTAGTCAGGGATGTTAAACATCATCACACCGAACAGGAAACCTCATTTAGTACAGCCTTGTTATGTTTATACTAATAACACCCTCTGGCAAACCTTTTTATTCATTCAGATTCATCCACAAAGAGAGCCCAGTGGATCCAAGAAGACTGACGGTTTGAGTGAAGCATAATGGTGGTGATGTTTCCTGAACTGTCTGTACGGTGTGATCAACTGAATGGTCTGAATGATATCCTGAATTTATTTATTTATTTATTTATTTATTTATTTATTTATTTATTTATTTATTTATTTATTTATTTAAATGTTTAAATACAACAGCATGCTGGTTGACTGCATCCTCCAGGCACTGTACTATGAAAATGCCAGTAGACGTGTCTAATACTGGTTTCCATAGCAATTACGTTTACTATGTTATTACCGTGGGTGGTACAACAAGGATTTTTTACTTTATCACTTACTGTATTATACTGACATCAGACTCTCTCTCTCTCTGAATATCCATGTACTATGTCCTTTAATAATATGTCCATAATTTAACTAACGACCTCCGGTCGCTTTGCGACTGTGACCCCCTGTGTGTGTGAACAAAAAGTCAAAAAGCACGTCGATCAAACCAGAAGCTTTTCACGGAGATTTTCCTGAACTGCAGTTTCCAAGAGATTCCAAGCTGAAGTAGCTGTTTAAGGAAAATCAAGGAAGTTCTGTTTGCCGACTTTATAGAATAGGGTTATTATCATAGATAATGAAATGGCAAAAAACCTGCTGAGTGTAAATGCAAGTAAAATAAATATCTTTTCATTTTGAAACCATTATCACAAAGCACAACACACACACACACACACACACTTCCTAATTTTAATTTTCATTTGAATAAAAGGAATAAAGGTAATCACGATCTCCACGTGAATTAAATGTTAATACTAACAAGCAAATGTCAAATCCAAATGTCATTATTGAATTTGAATTTTTCATTTTGAGTTAAAAAAAATATTACATACAGGTTGGGGAAATTTCCAATAAAGGAGTAAATAGTATTCAGCTTCCAATCAAATTTCTCCACTGATTTATTTCTTCCATATATGCCGAGGCTGATTGTAAAGCTATCTATGTGTGAGTAGACTCTTGTCTCGATGTGTGTGCATGAGACGCTCGGAAATCTCGTTGTTTGCCAGGTTTCTACCACTGACGTGTATTTAATCCTTTACACTATCATCTTCTGAGATCAGAGAAGACTATAAATGCTGTGATATATGGAGGACTCATCTCAGCTGGAGTTTCTCTAGACTCGGTGAAAGTCCTATGAACTATAAATATTAGAATCCATTGTTTAGAACACATATTGCTTTCAGTGCACCAAATGACATTTTAAAAGTTCAACCTTTCATCAATGCAGCACTTTTAAAGCCTCAAAGGAAACTCAAAATCTAAAGACATCTATGTTTACTGTCCTCTTATACAGCTCTAAAGCAACTCAGAAGCGGCCTGAACTGGTATCGTGCTCCGACTGCTATGTTTCTAATTGTAAATAATTAAAAGGCTATCTTCTGCCAGGAGTGTGCTAACCTAGGACAATGTCTGTGCAATGTCTTATAAGAAGTCTGTAAATCAGAGATGTTTTATTTACACTCTGGTGCTGTTGTATTAAGAAAGTGGCTACTGGCTTGTTCCAGGCATTGAGGCAGTTCTACACTGGTAGTATGAAATATACTGATTGGTCAGAAGGTTAAATTTCTGTTGCTAATCCATTTGCAAGGTGAATCACAGGATTATATTATTAATGTGCTTGTTCTAACATATTAAGTGCATAACCAGCAGTGGAAAAAATACAAATAAATAAAAATAAAAACACTGATTTGAGTCAAAGTGCTTCTACTGTTTTGGTAATAACTTGAGTAAATGTAAAAGATCTTATAAAGAATATTACTCAAGTTATAATTGAGACACAAATGTCATATGGTGAAATATTTGTTTGTTTGTTTGTTTGTTTGCTTTTTGTTTTGTTTTTTGCTTGTTTTAATGTCTTTTTCAGAATTCCATCCAGGATTTCTTGATTTTACAATTAAGACAAAATCAAGCAACTCTTTAATAATCTCAGCTTGCAGTTCTTTACAGAAAGTAATTATATACACTACCAGTCAAAAGTTTGGACACACTTTCTAATTCCATGGTCTTTCCTGATGTTTATTTCTTTCTACATTGTAAAACAATGCTGAAGGCGGCCGAAACACACAATAATGTCCTTTGAACAGTTGATATTGAGATATGTCTGCTACTGATGCTGAGGTAAGTTTTGGTCTTGCTTTCCTGGGATGGTCTTCATGTGAGCCAGTTTCATCATGGTGCTTGATGGGTTTTGCAAATGCACTTGACAATACTGTTCTTGCAAGAACTATTCCAGAACACCTGACCTTCGTGTCTTAAAATAACAACTGACTGTTTTTTGTTGTCATTACACATGGATTACTTAAGTCCATGTGTGTTATTTCATAGTTTTGAAATCTCCAGTATTGTTCTAGAATGTAGAAAATAAATCCCTAAACAAAAAACATTGAATTAACAGGTGTGTCCAAACTTTTGACTGGTAACATTGGCTGTATCTCTTCACTGGAAGGAGATTAAGTTTTCCTTAAGAAAAAAAAAACACAAATTAAGGGAAAAAATCAAGGCAAAATCAAGTATTTTTTGCTGCAACAGTTACAAAAAAAATCCTGGAGCGACTGAGATGGCACAACTAATCTGAAAAACCATTACACCTAGTTATCCTTAGCTTTCATACTGTAAAACATTTTAAGGTCTAAGTCTGAGATCTGATCTGGGTCACTGGGGTAGCTAAAGGATTACCTGTACATGTTTCAGCAGGTTGGATGTTGTTATAGATGCCTTGGACATCTTCTTTATCATGAACACACCTTCCACTGACTTCCTGTAGCTGTAGCAGATTTAAAACACAGATGCTTGCCTATGAAGACAAAAACAAACCAGCAACCAGTTCCCTTAACCTTAACGCATTTATCACACCCCGCCCTGCACCACACTCCCTCAGATCCTCTATCGCTGCTTGACTGGTCCCACTATTTCTCAGGGTACAAGAAAGGCAGATATCAAGACTCTTCTCTGTTATGCTACCTAGGTGGTGGAATGAACTTCCTCTAGACATCTGAATAGCTTAGTCAAACAATCAGTTTAGTCTAAACAGCTTGGCTGTTTGAGAAAACCATGAGAAAACCATGGAAGGATCTGGAGCGATCCACAGCGTTCTTGAAAAGAATGCCATGAAAAAACAGTGGTTGAAAAAAATCCAGATAAGATGCTGGAAATTTAGCAAATGTGTGGTGAAAGAAAATTCCTATGGTCTGATAGTCCAAAATGTAACTGGCACACTACTTTTGGAGACCCAATATTCCGAACACCATATTGGTGTTAGCATCAGGTTGTGGGGATGGTTTTTAATGTTTCCGTTTAAATCTCCATACAGTCTCAAACAAACAAATTAGTGGACTAGAACTAACTGTTATATATATATTCATCCATTCATCCATCCACCCATCCATCCATCCATCCATCCATCCATGTTCTTCCACTTATTTGGTTCCAAGTCACAGGGGCACCATTTAGGACAGAGATGCCCAAGCCTCCCTCTCCTTAACCACCTTCTCTAGCTCCCTCAAGGAGATACCTAGGCAGTCCCAGGCCAGATAAGAGATGTAGTCTCTCTTTCTAGTCCTTGATCAGCCACAGGGTGTTCTCCTAAATGGACATGCATCCCTGAAACACCACTATCTAGGAGGCATTCTAACTTCTTGCCCAAACATCCTTAAAATTCACTTGTCCTCTGGGGAGGTGTTTCAGGGAGGCATCTAGGAGGCATCCTAACAAAATGCCTGAACAACCTCAAGAGACGCTGCTCCTCTGCATAAAAAGGAGCCAGTTGAGGATAGGATGCCTCTTGGATTCCTCCCTGAAACACCTCCCCAGGGAAGCATCCAGGAGACATCCTAACAACATGCCCAATCCATCCTTTTGATGCATCAGTGCAGTGCCTCTAGTTTGAGCTCCCCCGAATGTCTGAGCTCCTCACCCTATCTCTAAGGCAGAGCCCAGGCCCCCAGACAAGGGAATCTAATTTCCACCACTTGTATCCAACACCTTCATTCTTTCAGTCATCCCCCAAAGCTCGTGACCATAGGTCAGGGTCTGGATGTACAGCAGATTGTCTGATAAATTGATTCAGGCTCATCTTGCTCTTCAACATGACAGACTAACAGGTCTATAATATGTCCACCTGCTGATGCTGCACTGATCTGTCAATCCCTTACTCCACTGTACCCTCACTCATGAACAAGCCCCCGATATACTTTAACCTGAAGTCTGTGCTTGAGGCAGTATCTTATTCCCAACCTGGAATAAGCCCATCCTCTTCAACCATGATTGTTGTATAAAGCATGTAGTACCTTAAAATAAATCTTGCAGCCAGAACCATTTTCGAACTGCTGTTATAGATCATTAATCAACACCTTGTGGGCCAGTCTGAATGGAGAATTCAACAGCACTGTGAAATAACTTGGAATTCAAGTAAACTACAAAAGGTTAAAGTCTATCTTAAGTTTCTTGAGTGTTGATCGATGTCAAGTGTTCAGGTAAAGAATTTCAGAGCTTGCGGCCAAAAAGAAGCCAAACCCAATAACAAGGATAAAGGAAATCATTTTTATTTGATTTTGTGTTTGTGCCTTTTAACGTTACAAGTCTATAAGGGTTATGGTAGAGGTTTATGGCAGATGAAAATAATACAAGGCTCAAGGTGATGGCATGGATTTTTATATGTGGAGAATCAAGGAATGATGACTTAGTGCTTTGCATTTTAGTTTTGGCACCCTGCAACCGTGATGCTCATGTAATAGAAATGACTCCTCTATCTATCTATCTATCTATCTATCTATCTATCTATCTATCTATCTATCTATCTATCTATCTATCTATCTATCTATCTATCTATCTATCTATCTACCTATCTATCTATCTATCTATCTATCTATCTATCTATCACTATCTACCCCTCACCCTCACATACACACACTCAAACCCATTAATTTCCATTAGCTTCCTTCTGGCTGAAGTGAGCATCGCTGTTTCTCTTTGTTGGCTTTGTTTGCTTTGCCAAGTCACTCTTGCACACTAAGCTTATTTATTGTAGACACAGCATGTAAAGTTGGGTCAGCATGTGGGATTAGCTCTGTCTGGACCACTGATGTGACACTGTGACTAACAACAAATCGCTCGCTCACACACACCCACACACACACACACACACACACACACACCTGTATAGTCCTCATAGGTGTGTTGTGGCATCATCACTGACTCTGCATTTGTAAACTGGTTCTACACATGCACACACACACACACACACCCATTCATACACCTGCATTCAAACAAGCATAAACAAACAGTACTCAAGCGTCTCAAAACATGCTGGCTGAAAGTTTTCACTTGTTTCTGTTGTCAACTTTGTGGTCATCTAACCACTTTTTTCCAACAGCATGATGCATATCTATTCACATTTCTATTCTCTAGTGTATTTCCTAAAACACTGAGAAATATTTTCTTATACTAGGCTACCCTGATCTGCAGAGATCTCCTGCAATGATAAGATTAAACTATAGTCTATTGTTCTTGGCAAACTTTCGACCTTGGAAAATGACCGTTATCACCAAGAAGGGCTAGTAAACAATAAAAAAGGGGAAGAGAGTGGGAATATCAAGCAAAAAAAAAATCAACAGCTTACCAGTAAGTTGTGCTGCCTTCATGTACTATACTACTCACAATTATCCTGCTTAGTGGGAATACGATATTGTATGTCGTGTATATTTGCTTTGTTCTCAAGCAGATCTTGAATCATAAACAATGCTAGCCAAATTTGGTCAAGTGCACTATTTCCACAGTGTAAAAATGTACAACATGTATAGAATGGCTGCTGATAAAGAATTCTGACTTTAGGGCTCATTTGTGTGCAACTTCGCAGTGGGAAACAAGTATTTGCAATCATTCCTATAGCACATGAAGGCAACATTAATGTTAAATTGTAGGTTATAAATGCTTTGTAAGCAACCTTTGTAAGCAATTTATAGCATTTTTGTTATTTTTTAATTCAGTATTTTCCTTACATCGATTCTCCTCTTTTTTCAGGTTTGTTTTAATTTTAAGTCAGTGCAATTTATTTCTTCTTTATTCTTTATTTTTATGTATTACTTTAAATGTCTTTTCTTTCTTTAATTTTACTTTTTTACTTTCACATTTTTTTTAAATACCTGCTTTTTTTTATCACATTCCTTTCTGCTAAGTGACTGATTTAAAATAATCTTTTCCTCGTATATTAGAATGTGCTTCTTGTTTTGTTTTTTTTTAAGCTTATTATTTAAGTTCACTTTACCCTTTCAGTGGAATTTGATGGTGTTTAAAGCTAATTTTATAACTCACTCTGAGCACTGCAAGCAACTCTAACAATCAGCCGAATGACGATAACAAATAGTCTTGATTTACATGATGACCCATTTCACTAGAAGCAGATTTCTAATTAGGTTGCACGTGAGGTTGTTATATTGTATATATATATATATATATATATATATATATATATATATATATATAAGACAGTTTTACATAATACATAGCAAGTATTTTCCATTTTGAGGGATTTCAGGCTTACAAAGCCATTACCCTAACCAACAACCTCACGTGCAACCTAATATATATATTACAGCTCTAGAAAGAAAATAAGAGCCCACTGCCCAATCTCCAGATTTGAACCCTACTGAAAACTTGTGGAATGTCATCAAGAGGAAGATGGATGGTCACAAACCATCAAGCAAAGCTGAGCTGTTTACTTTGTTGGAAAAAGAGTGGTATAAAGTTCCCCAACAGCAGTGTGAAAAACTGGTGGAGAGCATGGAGCCAAAACACATGCAAATCGGGGTTATTCCATCAAATACAGATTTCTTAATGTTATTTAGCCAAAACATTAACATAATTTTGTTAATTTTAAAAAAAATTTGCATTTTGTTTTATTTGAGTTATAAAAGCTCTGCAAATACTGCATGATCTCAGGTTATTTTGATGTTATGTTGTCAGGTTATGTTGTCATTTCCTTTAAATATACACTCTAAATAACAATAGTTATATCTTGAATGTAATGAAACAGAACTGTTCATCTCACCAATACATGCACCTGTAAGAAAAAAAAATAAGAAACTGATTATTCTGTAGTGGCCTTATTTTTCTCCAGAGCTGTATATATATGTATATATATACTGTATATATATATATATATATATATATATATATATATATATATATATATATATATATAGAGAGAGAGAGAGAGAGAGAGAGAGAGAGAGAGAGAGAGAGAGAGAGAGAGAGAGTGATCCACTGTTTCTGTTTGGCAGGCAGGAAAAAATAGTAATAAAAAAACCTGAAGTTCACAAAAGTGCTTCTATTTCCCAGTCCCATGGCTAACTGCCCAAGGAGCAACTTTTCACTCTAACTGACTACAGACTCTCAGTTGAGTTTAATTACACGGGGCAACGCAGCAACGGCAGCAGCTGCCTCTTCACCGTGCCTTAAGGGGCCGTCTGTAGGGGTTAATGAATAGGGGTTAACTCAGAGTGCACGAGCCGTTATAATCCCATGGGTCCCCACATGTTTGCGCGCACACACACACACACACACACACAAACACACACACCAATCTCTTCAAAGGTATTCTCTAACCTCTGCATGTGTTATGGTCTCTACAGGATTTCTTGCCTCATGCGTACAGATTCCAACAATAGGACATACGCTAGACAGACACCCCCCCCACACGTATCGCTTAGATTTGCTAATGAGCACCGTCATCATCAAGCTGTTGTCGGTCTTTCATCACACTGTTGGCCTCCAAAGAAAGGAAGAGGATTTTAAATGTAAACAGCCAGTAGATTTTGAAGGATGCTAGGACATTACATCACAGCATGACCAACTTCCTGTGTCAACTTCCTGTGTTTGGTTTGCATGTCCCTGAGCTGCAGTCTTTTAAACATAATACATGAATAGTCATAACTCTGTATTCTTTCAGATGTTTGTATTTTCAAGACAATGATTACATATGTGCCCAATTTCATGAATTTGTTGTCAATATTTTTAGAGCATCAAGCATCGCGGTGGTGAAAACACAAAATTCTTCTTTCCACTAAATCTAATATTTGACTTGAAAATGTCACGCCGGCTTTCATTAGCGACTCGGAGAGGCGACTCGTGTTTTTGTGCTATTTATTTCGGGCCCAGTCTGCACTTTACTCGTGCCGATACAGCTGATCAATCACACCTACGCCTTCCACCCGGAGTTAATTTAACAAGATAGAGTAGTTCAGCAGTCTAATAACTGGAGAAGTAAGGACGAATGAAAAAAAGGGGGAAAAAATCATGAAATACATCAAAACTCTCACCCTCTGATGAAGAGAGAAGGAGATGTAGCTCAGGGTGTTTTTTTTTTTTGTTTTTTTTCTTTAGTTGGAGGATGAAAACTTGTCTTGTCACAGTTGGGTCTAATTAATGGATAGACTGATGGTTTTAAATTTAGCACAAAGAAAGAGGGCTTAACATTTACGGAATGAGAGAAGATGCATAATGAGTTACAGTATATGTTTACTGTGAAACGAGTGACCTCTTTTATTGTGATCAGTCTTTCTATCCATCTATCCGTTATATATATGTATATATAGTAATTAACGGATATATATGTGTGTGTGTGTGTGTGTGTGTGTGTAGTGCTCAAAAGTCTAATCTGCCATTAAACCACTCACTCAATATTAAATGGCACGAGTCTCAAAGCAGATTTCAAAAGTTCAAAAAATGCCACTTTCAAAGAGACTGCATTTACGGTTCATCAGTGAGGGCTGTGATTGGTCAGCAGGAGCAAAACGTGCTACATTTGAATGTTTGAATTGACCAGCTGGCACACACAGAGGTGAAAATGTAAACCCTCCCCTCCTGCTATTCAATCCTTCCCCAAACACACACACACACACATACAAACATCACCCACCCCCCTTTTCCTCAACGGTGACTCAACGGTATGGTGAGAGCCCAAGCACTGAAGGCTGAAAGGACAGAAAGGAAGTTATCTGTTCATGCACATTGTGTGGGGGAATAATAGACGACACGCGCAGGCTATTGGCAGAGTGAAAGCAAGACATACGGTTGCAATCCCCTACCCACCCCCCTGCATCACTCCCCACCTCCCCTCACTTCTTGAGGGCCTCTTCATCCCACCGAGCATTTCAGCACGATTTCAGCCATGTTGAATAATAGGCTTTTTCCTTTTTATTTTCTTTCTGTGTGTTGACGACAGAGTGGAAAACGTACTAAGACATTATACTTAAGTTAAAGCAGAATTGTACTTGGGCTCAAGTAAGAACTGATGAAATCAAGAAAGGTTGCTTGTTCAAATGTTACGTGTCTAGGCTGTTTTGCTTGAAAATAAATAAATAAATAAATAAATAAATAAATAAATAAATAAATCGTGTAAGTTCATAAACAGGTCACATGTAGGACCATAGACATGAAACTCGGGGGGGAAAAAAATAGAAGAAAATCTCTGCTTACAAATCTGATAAATTTGAAAAAAAAAAAATCAGACTTTAAGATAAAATTGAGCATTTTAGACTAATTCAGATTGTGCTATAACTAAGTCATCATGATTTTTAAAATGTGATGAATATTCAAGCACACCCACAAATACTATCAAATTTCAGATCATGAATTTCATGTTAAAATGTTAATTGAATAATCTGCATTGTTATTTTTCAAATATTTTTACAAAAATAAAATGTTCAGCTTTTTTTTTCTTTGAAAAGCTGAGATCAGATGTGAAAATGTTCTTCCTTGCGAATTTACAGATTGTGTAGGTAATGTTGTCACCTCACAGCTCCATGTTGCCAGGTTCGATCCTGAGCTCAGGTTACTGTTCTGTATGAGTCTTTGTTTATTTGTTGGTGAGCTCTCTGTGTCCATGTGAGTCCTCAGGGTTCTCTGGTTTTCTTCAATCTCCTAAAAACATGCAGATTGTCTGGGCACCAGTTGTTGCTTTAAGTGTGTTGGGTTCAGTTCCTACCAGCTCGGCACACCGTTTTTAGAGATTTTCACCCATTTTCATTTACTTCATCTTCTCCAGGTTGGTTGGTTGCCACAGATTCTCTGCAAGATTTAGATCTGGACTTTAACTTGGCCACTATATATCATTCACCTTATAACTGCTCCTGGTTTCTTCATATATAGGACCATCCCTAGATTTTTTTTAGCAGTCAAGCAGATTCTCTTGTAAAAGCCTTCATATTTTTTGCAGGACACTCTCGCTTTAAGTTTCATTTCAAGCGCAGGTTTTATGGATGAAACATATCTCCAGAGCATGATACTGTGAATTTCCCTTTGGGATGAATAAAGTCTAATCTATCTATCTATCTATCTATCTATCTATCTATCTATCTATCTATCTATCTATCTATCTATCTATCTATCTATCTATCTATCTATCTATCTATCTATCTATCTATCTATCTGTCTATCTATCTATCTATCTATCTATCTACTGCCACCACTACCACCTTCCATTGAAGTTAGTGTTAGGCCTGTGCCACCACATGTAGTGCTTTGAAACTTGCTCAATCTTGGTCTGATCACACCAAGAAATCTTTACTGACTCACTCTCATTCATTCATATGGCTCTTCATATGGTTTCTTTGCCACCTCTCTTCCACACAGCCCTCATTTAGTCCTCATTTATGCACATTTAGGCTTTTCTCATGTCTCTGGAGTTTTGAGAGAGTCTTGAGAGAGGGCTTTGTCTACTGCTTGGGTAGTGTGATGCAACTTCCTCTTCCTTACTACTGATCCAACAGTGCTTACTGAAATATCCAACCTTTAAGAGCTAATTTTACACCATATTACTAGGTTATGAAAGTTCATTCTAAAAATTCTAAAAGAAAAGTCTTCATTTTCACTCCTTTCCTCCAGATTGACAGTCTCTTAATGGCAGTTCAACTGAGGTGCCTTTATTCCAGAAAATGGGACTGAAAATAGTTTTAATATTTCACAGGTGAAAGCCAATTTTTAGTCAACTGTGCCCTCGTAGACAATATCTTTCATCTGGAGCTTCCAGGCCCTGGGGGGAGTTTTTGATTTTCTTTGAAATACTTGCTGACCAATCATTCATTTTGACCTGTTCACTGGAAGGGAACACGAGTTTGCAATAAAAATACCGACAGGAAGAATATCTGCATTTGTTATTCAGACAAATCTGATCAATTCCAGGGGGGTGAATACTTTTGCACATACTTAAGTAATTATAGTTCAGTGCGGTTCATGCATTATTCTGAGGAGTTAAGATGAAAATTTGAGCAATTGTTGAAAGGGTTAAATCGGAGCGGCGCAACATTCCGTCTATAACGTCGAGCCTGTTGTTTGATAAATAGTATTAATGATGCTGCTGCAAGCAACACAAGTCCGTGATCTTTTGTCATCTTGCATCTGTCAAGAGTTGAAAGCAGACATTTGCATTGCTCATGGTTTTTTGAATGAAAAATATACCCTATTTTTCTAGAAACAAACTATATATCAATATATCACGCAATAAGACAACAATCCATGCCATGAAAATAGTTTCTAAAGAAAAAAAAAGAAAGAAGTAAACATTTTTTTTTTTTCGTTTTCTGATTTCTGATCACGAAGACGCTGCTTGACATCTGGAGGAGTTTTAACAGATCTATCAAGAAGAATCAGCAAAGATCGGCCAAGCGATCTGACAGCGTTAGAAGAAAAGGAAAGTGAATATTACAACTGAAAGGATGCAAAAGCTGCTGGATGTCATGAAGCGCAGACAAGAGAACGCAGCTGCGGCTTTAGGTTTTATTAAAAGTAATTGAAGCAGACAAACCTGAAGGAGCAGGCGGTAATCATAAAATATAAACAGGCAGAAGGTCAGGCCATCAGCAAACAGGAAAATAAAAGGTGAGACTTCAGAGTGAATTATCTACACGCACTGAAGGTGAAAGGTAATAGATACAGACTGGGAACGAGAAATGATCAGAAACGTTTGTGATTAAGTGTAAATATTTTTATTAATCAATTTTAATTTAATGCTTCCCTCTATCAAGGAATTCATGAGGGGGTTTTCTGGTGACCTTCTGGCTTATTGTGAATGTCATGTTATCATGTCTTGTAAGTCTTCACCTGTGCTTTTTGGTTTGCTATCTATACCCTTCCTCTCGTGTTAAATCTTTGTCGAATCATAGTTCTGTACTGTCGCGTTCAGGTTTCTGTTTCATGTTATATTTATTCAGGATTGTGCTTTTGTTTCTGTAAAATGTCTGTGTTTCCAGGTATTTGCATTTTTTATGTTTTCATTAATAAACCAAGTATTGCGCATGGGTCTGGTTGACTTATGCTCTCCGAACCCATGACATAAGGAGATAAGTTCACGTAGCTTTACCTTAAGGGTAAAACCATGCTAGCAACTGCATAATGTTGGCAGATTGTTTTTTCATTAATTTCTATATCCATCTTTGTTCTATCCTGTTGTGTCAAATTTCTTGTATTTCTCATTTAATTTGATTTTCAGCTCATATAACCCTAAAGTTTACTTTAGATAATTCAATATGTGACCTGAACATAACCTGATGAGCTTATTTTCCTGCTGCGTCGGTCAGTTTTGGGGTCCGTCTTCTGTCCAAAATGATAGCTATTTTTATCAGACCTCTGATCCGTAGTTTGGTGCATGAGTTTTAGCTTTCTGCTGTCTCTGTAACCTTCATTTTGAATATAAACAACTTAAAGACAAGATTTATCTCATTAAATCTTTATTTCATTTACGTCTCAGCAATTCTATTACAGTTTGATTTACAGAACAGTCTTACACGGCGTCTCGAATCAGTCTTGGGGTACAAGGTGTGTGTGTAGGGGAGGGATTGTTGTTGACCTGGACGGGGTGCCAAGAAACCTTAAGACACAATTGGTCACCTATTCACAGTTTAGACTTCTACACATGTCTTTGGATTAGGGAGGATACTGGAGAACCTGGAGGAAACCCCCTAAACACAGGGAGAACATGAAACTACATCAAACCCCAAACCCTTGAGCTGTGAGGCAACTATACTAACCACTAATTCACTAAGCCCCTACCCATCTGTATACAGATTATGTTGTTCAGATATTAGGGTGTTTTATGTGCAGTGACAGATGCCTGGTTCTTGCAAGTGGATGTTTTATTCCTTTTCATCATGACATCCTTACAATACAATATAATTTATAGTGTTTTTATAGGCCAGACATATTTGCTTTATTTATGTCCTTCATTCCCATTTTTTATTCTATTTTCTTCTACTGAATAAGATCTTATTTATCGTATGCATTATGTTCTATATATTTTGTCGCTGCACTTCACACATGCTTTTACGTAATGGATAAGGAGATGTACAATACCCTACATGCACAAACACACACACATACAGACACTCACACACACTCCTGAACATAAATTTACATTCTTATTCAGAGCACTAGGCATACAGTTAAAAACAAACAAACAAGCAAACAAAGAAAAATCTCTTTTCTGAGTTCCAGCAATGAACTCTCGTGTAAATCTTGTTTGCTGACATTGTGTGTCGAGGATAAAGCCAAGCGTCAGGCAATAAACGACCTCGGTGTAACTGAGGCAGCATTTGGGACCGTCTATACAAAGCTTTCTGATGGAATAACACTGTACACGCATAAAGGAGAGCAATCAGTCACCACATCGCTTTTCTGACAGTCTTCAGTTAGGGGCCTGGGGTAATCTCATTTCTTTTATCATCAAATATCAAATTTCTTTGCCTTATTGGCAAAGTGCTGCACTGACGGAATTACCGGCAGAGAAATTGTCCCAAAAATACAGCAGCCGGGTTTTATGCGTCTCTCCCTCTCCTGATGCTGGATGTCACCCTCTGATTCAGCTGCAGCTTTAAATATTAGTCCCCTGCATTTTTACTCCTTCCATGATAGAAACATTGTCAGAGTGACAAAAAAGGTGGTACACATAGATGGCACAGAAATCTATAAATAGAAAACTAAAAAAAAAACAAAAACAAAGAGCAGGCTGTTGATTCTCACAATTGTGGCTACAGTGACTACTCCATCTTACTCCATCTGAACTTCAAGCACCATTACCTCCAGATAATTACACTACGTAAAATCTTTTATAGCTTCAGCTCAATGAAATATATTAGATTAAAGTTATTTAATTTGAGGGATCACTTGTTCATGGTAATAATAATCTGTTTATAATCTATTGCTGCTGACAATCAAGATATATATATATATATATATATATATATATATATATATATATATATATATATATATATATATATATATATATATATAGTTTGTTTATTTATTTATTTATTTATTTATTTATTTATTTTTACCCAGCATTTTATTTTATTTTATTTTATTTTATTTTATTTTATTTATCCTTTTTTTTACCAAGCAAAAAAAAAAAAGAGCCTGAACCTTCATGGAAACTATCTTTGCAATGAAATGTGCATAGGCTTAGGCAGAATGTATCAGCATTAGTAATTCAGTATATTTTAGACCGATTTATCCTTGAGAAGATTTAAATATGTGTCGGTTCTATCAGTTCTCAGGACTCTCTGCAGTAGTTTCAACAACACCTCATTATCACTTTCCAAACCTGTCGCTGGAGTAGGGAGATGGGCATGCACAAATCCCCCTCTCATGCATTCTTCTTCCTTCTCCCACATACACATTAAAGCAAACCGCTGGTGCTAAAAGTATCCTAAAAATCCCATTTCTCTACAAATTCATGGTGGAACACTAGCCATCAGCTACCGGTTTTCCGAGGAGAGTCGTGATTGTTGGCATGCCGGGGGCTGTTAAAGACGTCAATCAGTATTTGGTTTGCTTTAAAGTGATCAAGGACAAGACTTCTTTTAGAGTTTCATTCAGACAGTGACAGAAATCCTTTGTCTGGCAAAGGGTTTACTTGTAATGTATTGATGAATACGTTGTTTGATTCGAGGGTAAAGTCGATATGGGACAACATGGTGGTACAGCGTGAAGTGTTCAATGGTTTGATCCTGAACTTCAGGTACTGTCTGTGAGTTCAATTAAATTCTATTCAATTTTATTTGTATAACAATGGATGTTGTAGCATGGCAGCTTTACAGATGTACAGAAATATAAAAATTCAGGATATAAATTTTAAATTTATCCCTAACGAGCAAGCCAAAGGTGACGATGGTGAGAAAAAAAACGTGAGAGGAACCAGACTCAAAAGGGAACCTTCATCTGGGTGATGGTGAATCATTTCCCTTCTATCACCGTGATGCATGTGATGAAAAAGTGTAGCTAGGAAATTCTAGTTCAGTCCAAAATCCATCTTTATGGTTTATATAATAAGTAAATCTCTAGGTTGTCCATGTGGTCCTTCCTCATCAGAAGTGAGCAGCCTCCAGGTGATGTGACTCCATCCAGAAGTAAGGCATCAGGAAGGTTCAGAGAGCAAAAAGTCAAGATCACTGGTGGGTTTCTTCCATGTTCCTCACTTACCAGTCCATGTGACTATGTATTGCTCCTAGGTGGCAAAACGTGTGAATGTGTGCATGGTATGTTCTCAATGTTCTCGGGATAGGCTCCGGATTTATCATGGATGAATTAATTCAGGAGTATTCATGTTTTATGTGTAATACCAGCAAAGTGTTTGTGCCTCCACAATGCTACTGACATAAAGGTTTGTCATCAAGCATCTGGCTCCTTGTCCTCCTTGTGAAGGATTCTCGGTTAGTCATTGGTTAATGGTATGTTTTATTAGCTTATGGATTTGATCCAGGAATACAGAAACATGCGATTTTGCGTGAATCTGGTCACTCATCCGGACCATCATGGATCAGAAGGTTGCTGGTGTTCCATTGTGTCCAGTATACAGATCTTCTGGTGTTACATGAAAGGAAATTTAGCATTAATCCTTCATGAATTATTGGTTTAATAAAGTAAAGTTCAAAATATACGGCTTTAGAACAAATCTGAGAAAACCAATAATGCAAAAACATAATGCAAAACATAATGCAACAAGTCAAAATGATCTAGGATATTCTATAAAAAGATTATTTAAAAAATAATATTAAATTACATTTTTTAAATGATTAAAAACATATTAAAAACAAATAATTGTATAAAGAATAATATAAAGATTTTTTTGTTGTTATTTCTAAAAAAAACATTTAAAGCTTTAAAATAAAAAAAAATGGCATTATAATATTTGGGTATATATTGGATAATATTTGGTTAATTGTAATATTATATTAAATAATAAATATTATAAAATTCTTAAGAAAAAAAAACTAACATATTATAGTGCTATTAAACTGAAGGTTTGAGCTTTTAACATAACAGAACATAAGAGAGGTCAGAAGATTTTAGCTGGCTGGATGTGCACTACCTTTACCTGACCTGTTAAACCTATCGTTGGCTGTTTGCATGTCTGACATCAAAACCTAGGATCTTTGGTCTTCTTTATTTTTGCATGTTAAAGCACCTTTAAATAAGTAACAGAGTAATCAAGTTAATTATCGCTGAGGGTGCAATAGTACGAATTACATGATACAGTAACAACAACACAGTAAAATTCACTATTTTTGTTCATAACAGTACACACAGAAAGAAATGGCATATCTTGCATTAAATTAATTCACCAATATGAATTATCAAACAACACAGAAGTGAAACAATTTACATTTTAACAAAGCAACATATATGTAGAATAACATCATTTCAAAATTTAGCTCTTGTCCGAAGTGGGACTCGAACCAAGTCAGTCATGTTAGCAGTTTGATGGGAATTTTGCATGTTTTTTTTTTTTTTAAAAATGGCAAAACAGATACCAATAAATCACTTATGGCACTTTATCCTTCCTGTACTTTCTTTCCTTCTTTTGTCTCTCTTTTTCCCTTTATCCAAACAGACAAATGTTCCCCAGCTTTCAGTGCTTATCACACCTTAGTCTCATACCTCCAGCATTAGCGATGGGTTCGATTCCCATCTCCGCCCTGTGTGTATTGTGATGAGTTTCCATATTCTCCCTGTTCTTCGGGGTTTCCTCATGGTACTCCGGTTTCCTCCTCCAGTTGAAAGACATTTGTTGTAGGCTGATTGGTGTCTCTAAACTGACTGTAAGGTGCCGTAATGTTCCTTGCATAGTGCCCTGAGATCTCTGGGATAGACTCCAGGCTCCCTGTGATCCTGTGTTGGATAAACAGTACAGGAAATGGATGGCTGTCTACTTTGTTTTGCAAAATGAGTCCTTAGTGATCTGCTTGCATGTTGATCTGATACTTTCCTTGCATATTAGTAAGACTTGAGCTGTCATGTCCTCTTTAGTAGATATCACTTTAATAATAATACAGTATTATAATATTACCAGAAGCTATGAACACAGCAAGCTAGTCATCAGTTACATAGCATTACAAAGTGCATTCAATGGAATTGTTTGTAAATCAGTTAGAATATTTGATATAGTGATGCAAAATAAGAAAATATGGGTTTCCACCTAGGACAAGGAGCAGTTGTCAAGTGTGAGTTCGCTTAATCCTATGCTGGTTGAGTCGGAGGACTGACTGTTCATGGATGACAAAAAGAAAACCTGAGGAGATCTGCGAACAAAATATACGCTACTGAGCATGCTACCTACACCAATACTGCACTCTACACTGTACAGGAACCTGCTTAAACGATTATAGAAGAAAACAGTGCATTAGAAACACTGCATTCATTTTAATATGTGATTTGTGATGTCACTCAGGTGAGTTTCTTTCTTATCATCTCTAGGACTTTTTCTTCATCAGCATCTCCTCTGGCTGGCTTATTAGGAACAAATTTAAATAAAAAAATTTTCTGGATTTTTATATACCTGAAAATCTGCTTCACTTGTAAAAAGCACCATACAAATAAAATTGAATTGAATGTGTGTCACAGCCTGACCTATAATACGAGCCATGCAAGTAAATGAATAGACATATTGACCAATCAGATTTGAGGATTCAACAGCCTGAATTTCTAATGAATAGTCTATATACACTACCAGTCAAAAGTTTGGACACACCTTCTAATTCCATGTTTTTTCCTGATGTTTATTTCTTTCTACATTGTAAAACAATGCTGAAGGTGGCCGAAATACACAATAATCTCGTTTGAACAGTTGATATCGAGATATGTCTGCTACTGGTGCTCTGTAAAGCCTTCATAATGGCTCTAATCTGCAGCAGAGGTAAGTTTTGGTCTTGCTTTCCTGGGATGGTCTTCATGTGAGCCAGTTTCATCATGGTGCTTGATGGGGTTTGCAAATGCACTTGACAATACTGTTCTTGCAAGAACTATTCCAGAACACCTGACCTTCGTGTCTTAAAATAACAACTGACTGTTTTTTGTTGTCATTACATATGGATTACTTAAGTCCATGTGTGTTATTTCATAGTTTTGAAATCTTCAGTATTGTTCTAGAATGTAGAAAATAAATCCCTATAATGAATAGGCCCTCACAACAAGACTGTGTAACAGTTTCTTTCCTCAAGCCATCAGGCTTCTCAACACCCAGGACTGAACTGTACAATACTCTCTCTCTCACACACACACACTCAGGACTGAACTGTACAATACTCTCTGTCTCACTCACACTCACACACACACACACACAAACACGCACACTCTCTCTCTCTCACCTGTGTTTACACACACACACATAACTTATATTGTTCAATACTTATTGCACTACCTTCAACCCTTGTGTTTATTACATCTGCTGCTATATTTATATTTATGTTTATTTCTATTTTGCACTACCTCAACCGCTGCTACTGTATTTTTGCACAGTACATGTTGTCAGGTCCCAAAGTTGTACATCATTTCATTTTATTTCATTTCATTTACATTTCATTGCACATGTTCTTTTTCTTTTTTTACCACTAAGTGTCCTGTGTTTTTGTGTTGTCTTTTTTGTACTTATTGTCTTGTTGTTGCTTTGTTTGCTGCACACTTTACACTTTATGTGGCTTGGACAAACTTCTGTCCTAGCTGTGTTGTTGTTTTTTTGTGTTTGAGCTATATGTTGTATGTTTCTGTAGCACCAGGTTCTGGAGAAACGTTCTTTCATTTCACTTCAGCTTCATTTCATATGTACTGCGTCAGCTATATGTGGCTGAAATGACAATAAAGCTACTTGAATCTTGAAATCTTGAATCTTGCTTTTGCTTATTAGACTGCATATGTATAAGTGTGTGTAGATCTGTATTTCCCTTTATGCAGACCTGCTGAAGTGTGTCTGTGTCTGTACACTCCACCTTGGGGCTAATCCAAGGGGCAGAAATGTTAATAACCTCTGCTCAGTGTGATGTCAGCAAAATGTCATGATTGTGCTTAACATACCCACCATGCAATTCTCTTGTTAACGATACCGCTGTGTTAGCTTCAATGCTAACATTTGGTGGAACGAACCCAAATGAGACACAGAACTCACCCAGACGAGCAGAATAAATGTTATACACATTCGTGTGAGTTAAAGCCGACATTCATGGGATGATCTAGTGCAATAACGAAGGTGAGTAAATAATAATGAATGCTAATTTAAACACAGTATACACTGAGCACCACAGAAATATGGATATATTTCATATATGGATCATGGGTTTACTTACGTCCTTACGTTACTTAATCGCCTGCATACTCACTTACTTAGCCACTTTTCCTATTGAGAAGGCAAATGAAAAGAAATCTCACAATAGACTGAGTCATGGGCCGACTCTGACAAAGTAGGAAATCTGCCTGCTATCAGAAAAATTCAATTTAATGTGATAGACATCTGGACACATTGATCCATCATCTCAGTCAATTCAATTTCATCAGTTAAAATAACACAAGGAAGGAAAAGAAAAGAACAGCTCAGGAAATCGGAGCGATTCAGCCGAGCGGCAGTATGCTTTCAAACTCACTTGACTTGACAATTTGCTTCAGCTCTGACAAAACTAGGTGTCAAACTTGTTATGTGAGGAATACATCTTAAACCTAATATATTCCTTTGGGAATACACCACTATAGAAATTTGAATAGCATTTTAGAAATACATCGAGACGTATATTGTGAGTAAAGAATTGGACGGCTTTTTCTCATTCCCCGCTATGCATTTTAACTGAGGCCAAACAGCATGATTTAAATACCAGTGCCTATTTTTATTTCCATTTCTGCCTCTCGAAAGCTTTAAATTATCCCAAATCACCATTGTGACTCAAAATCTCACAAAACAACTTTTTTCCTGAATACGGATACACAATAAATAATTTGAGACGAATCTGAATTTCCTTTGAAATGCTGATATTTCATTAGAATCACAGCTATGCAAAAAAAAAAAAAACGTCTTTTTTTCCCCCCTTTTTCTTGTTTGTTTTTTTTCCAGCTTGCACAAGGCATGCCCCACTTATCAGTCTCGCCACCTTTCCCTTTTCTGTTTGGTTCATCTTGCAGCCTATCCATAGCAGACCCATAATTAAGTTCATTTGTCTTGGAAGGATGGAGGTGCAGCTTGATCAGCAGGCTAACGAGGGACTCTAAGCCTTCCTCGAGGGTCTCATAAAGCGACCGTGGAGCCTCCGAGGCTGGTCAGGATTAATGTGTCTGCGCTGGGTAAAATGGGCCACTCCTAGAACAAAGAGGTTATACATTTAATATGTGGCATAAAGAGGATTGTGTAACTGGAGTGTAATGCGGTACTACTGCTCTTATGACAATAAACACCATGCCAGTCTCTGAATCGAGTGACAGATGGCATGTAAAGTAAAAATGATGTTATCAGATGTTATATGAATGATGAGTTTGATTGAAGATTCTGCACATGCAGCTTTATATAGTGAGAATGTTTTTTTTAAGAAATGCAGGAAACTGTTGAGTGTTAATACTGCAGAATTTATTATTATTATTATTATTATTATAATTTTTAGTACTTTTGTTAATGCCATACCCTGTCACCCATTTCACCCAGTTAGCATGTTCACCTCACACCTCTAGGGTCCTGGGTTCGAGTCTCGCTCTCGCTCCCGCTCACTGTCTGTGTGGAGTTTGCATGTTCTCCCTGTGCTTGTTGGGTGTGCTCTGTTTCCTCCCACAGTCCAAATGACATGCTTCTAGGCTGATTGGAGTCTCTAAATTGCCCGGATTATGAGAGTGGGTGTGCCCTGCAATGTCCGGGGTGTATCCTGCCTTGATGCCCAATGACACCTGAGATAGGCACAGGCTCCGATAAATGGTACAGACAAAAAAATTTTTTATCACAAATGTATTCAATTTATTAGCTAAAGAAACATCTTTCATAATATGTACATTACTTATTAGATAGATAGATAGATAGATAGATAGATAGATAGATAGATAGATAGATAGATAGATAGATAGATAGATAGATAGATAGATAGATAGATAGATAGATAGATAGAAAACCATTTAATTATGAATTTATAAAGTAATTTTTTCATGGTCATCAAATGGTTAATGTGTGTGTGTCTTTAAAAGTTTAAAAGCAAATGAAATGGAGCAAATGAAATTAGTAGAAGTGCAAATAAGCAACGTAGCAGTGAGTGATAAATTACAAATAACTGAGGCAGGACGGTAAGATGACAAAACGGTGCAATAGGCATGAATCCGAAGTACAATATGGAAAGATCTGGAAGGGTCCTGTAGCATAAGTGTAGTGAGGAATCCAAAAGACACTACGGTACAAACTGGAACTAAACTGTACTGTTCGTCAGCCTGCCTGCTGGTCTGACAGCCGAACCTCCTGTAGTGCTTCCTGGATAGGAGATGACTGAACGTCCTTGATGATGTCGTTCTCCCTCCATAGGCAGTGTCCTGATTTAAATTCAGATTGTATTGGTCACATACACAACCATACACAGACAGACATGCAGTGATTTTTTTTGTGACATCAAAATAGAAACATTTACTGGATAGAAAAGGAACAGAATTTATAAGTAGAAAATATATAAATATAGAATCTTTGGAAGAAACAGTGATGTATTTTGAATAAGGTGCAGACTGGGTATTTGATTTCTCAGTACATTTACAGCCTTATCTAAATCACCTTACATTATCTCATTTATCCACCAGAGTAGTTGATGGGTAAGGACCTTGCTCAAGGGCCCAACAGAGTCACTCCTGAGATTTAAACTCACGACCTTCCAATCAGTAGGCCAACATCTTAACCACTGATCTGCTTTTGCCGATAGCTGTGATATCTGCTGTACAAAACCAGGCTGAGGTAGTGGGTGTTGAGCAGGTTGAACAAGTCCAACCTCAGTCTGCTTTGTCCTGGTGGACGGTCTGAATGGCCTGCAGAAAGAAGCTTGCCATGGTTCCCTCAGTGAGAGGAAGCGCTTCCCTGACCACCTAAGAAAGAAGAGGCCGTTGGTCAGATGGAGAGGTCAGAGAGTATCTGAGCAGCAGTGATGAGTGTGTTTCCACAATACACTGGACGTTCAGAGACTTCGGGACAGTACGCTCTCGATGGATGTGGACAAACAGAGCGGGTTAGAACCGTTAGGAATTATCGACGTCCTTTGTGCACACTTGTGATGAACACACAGAATTCCATTAGAGTAGTTCTACACAAATTGTCTTTTTCCCCCTTATTTTCTTAGAAGCAATCCCTTTATCAGACAACCGGGAAAGCAAAGTCAGCTGAAGTAATTTTTTTTATTTAACTTTATGGCATTTGGCAGATGGCAACTTACATTTATCTCATTTATACACAGGCCTTGTTCAAGGGCCCAACAGTGGCAGCTTGGCAGTGGTGGGATATGAACTCATGACCTTCAGATCGGTAGTTCAATGCCTTCAAAAGCTGCTTATGTATTCACCTACTTCCACATGTCAGAGCTCACAGAACCATATGATTGGCTGATGTTGTTGTGATAGATAGGATATGCCACTCCTCCTTCCCTCAGAACATGGCCAATTTAATGTTGTGCCACTCAGGACCCCTAGACCACTGATCATTATTCCACAACACGCATTCAACTTATACAAAAGCCCTATTCAGTAATAGTGATTGCAATATGCTGCAGTTTATTATCAGGGATTTTCAGAGGCGAAAGATTCAGTGACCTATTTAACCCTTTTTACTAGTACACTGACATTCCAGTCTGTTGGTGGAATAAAAATCAACTTATCAGACAGTATAAATTTTTTTAATCAGTATAAATCTCTGTGAGACTGATACAAAATTAGTCAGGACACTGCTGGCTTTCAGTGTGAGACGTGTGTTTTTCCCTCTGCTGGATAACCTTACACAGAATTTTAGTGGTAGAAGATTTTAGATGTACTTGGGGCATCTCAGAGAGCAGAACTGGGTCTGATATCAACATTTACTTTGAAGATTTAAAGAAACATTTGTGTGGAAAACATTTTTTTTGTATTATTTTGGAACTATTCTATGAATATATGGTCCTTAGTAGGCTTATGAAAAGCTACAAATTCTGAGTGTCTACTTTCATATGAGCTTCATATTAAACACCACTGTGGAGTGGGACATTTAAAGCTGAACAAGGACACAACCAAACCACAATTTGTTGGCTTCTGGTATCAACCACTTTATTTGGCATCTTAAGTAATCTTTCCACCCTCATCAGGGTCACTGTGGATCCACAGCATCATCTATATCTAGGGGTAATTTAGAGAAGCCGCTCGACCTAACGGCATGTTTTTGAAACTCTACAGAGAGAGTAACCTGAAAAAAAAAACATACATGATATACATCCTTTAAAGACATAATTAACTAGTGTATGCAAGAATTATATCTAAAAAGCTGCTAGTGTCATGTTGATATACTGATTTAATCATTTTTATAAGAGCTTTATATTCATCATACATGCCAGATATGCATTTGTAATATAATGAAATATTTCCTTGGGGATGCAGCCCTGCAGTTTTATATCATTCTCTGCTCTATAGCACCTGCTTAATATAAGGAGTTGTTGAATCCAGCGTGTTCGAGCACTGTCCCAATGGAGCGGGATAGAAAACCGCAGCTGTAATGAGATATACAATGCAGTATAGGAATACATTTCTATAAATAACAAGACTACATTTTATAGGAATAACAAGAGAGCTCCTGCTAATATTTCTGTCTAGCTTTTATGTTCATATTAGACCACAGTTTATGAGCAACAGGGGTGCAAAGTAGATCAGAGCAATTGAAATGGAGCACCGCCGATCCGTTATCGATTGATGCGGCTCCGTGGAGATAATCCATCGAACTCTGGCAGTCGGCTGGAGCCCAAATGCCGAGGTGTGACTCCACGTTTTACTGCTAATGCTACTGGTAGACCCTCCTGCAACAGTCATGCGTGGATTACCCCTCCAAGTCCAGCCTTATTACCTCCTTTCCTTTCAGCAAGCCCTTTTAACCCAAAAGGATGGAATGGAGGATGAATATTAGAACATTGAGCTGAAGATATCAGGCCAGACTTTAATTAGAGTCAGGCTCATACTGCCTTTACAGAATAAGAGGAGGGCTGTTATTAAGGTAGATGATTAGTCAGAGATTTCCAAAAGCCCCAGCGGCACAAGGCTGGCCTATATAAGCTTTTTACAGTCCCACTGTAGTTTTAGTGGCAGTGTCAAGAGGAGACATGGCACACAGTACTAAAACATTCCCTCAGAGAGAACATAGACTCCGCCGCTCGCTTTTTATGACTTTATGAGTTTTATGCTTTATGTACTGTAGACTCAGAGAGTTCAGAGACAGATTAAACTCTTTGTTCATGCCCATGAGTGTGCACCATTCACTGACTGATGTTCCCTGTATGACATTCAAAGACACACTAAACTGAAACTTTAAAACTTTTCTCACCAATTGTTTGCCATTTAGTGAGGACACTCTAACACACATATACACAAACAACTTGACTACACACATGTACAGGACACAGCTAGTATGAATGTTTTTTAATATATACACACCTGGTCATCTGCTCGTTCATACAGGTATCCAATCAGCCAATCAGGTGGCAGAAGAATGATACATTAAATCATAAAGATGCAAGTCTTCAGTTAAGGTTCATGTCAAACGTCACAATGTGAGATCTTAGCGACTTTGACCTTGGTGGCAATAAGGCAGGCTTATGTCAGTATTTCAGAAACTGCTGATCTCCTTGGATCTTCACAGTCTCTAGAGATTGAACAGAAAGGTATTGCAAAACAAAGAGAAACCAAAAAATTCCAGTGAGTGACAGTTCTGCTGCCTCGTCAATGAGAAGGCAAGCTGGTTCAAGCTGACAAGAATGCTACAGTAACTCATAAAGCAATTCTTTACAATCGCTCAGAGGAGAAAAGCATCTCAGGAAGCACCGCACGTCATAGCTCCAGGCGGCTTTGCTCCAACAGCATAAGGTTCCACTCGTCAGCCAGGACCACAAATCTGAGGCTACACGAGGCACACAGACACCAGGTGGATGAAGAAGACCAGGTGATGTTTTTATCAACCTTCAGCTGTGAACCTGTGAACTCACCATGGAGGAACTTTTCAATTAATAATAATTTAACTACAGAATAAAAAAAGTCTTGGTTGTGTGGTTACATCACATGACATTACTGATTTTGTGCTACAACCACAACCCACGGCTGTACCATTTGCGCTCCAATTAGCAATGTACAGATGGCGGTTTGTTTATTGTGTTTCAGTCCATTCAGGCTGAATCTTGACTGTATGCATGTTTGTTATGTTGTATTTATAGAACAGTAGGCTTTGTAGCCTAAAGCCCAATTCACACTGGATGCCTTTCAGAAGGGTTTTTTTTAATTATTATTATTTTGCATTTGTATTATAAATCCCCATTGTTGTTATTGTTTTTTTTTATTATTATTTTTTCACCCACATTAGTGATGCATCAACTCAGTTGAAATCAAACATTCTCACTTTCTTTGCTGTAAACCTGTTTAAAAACTGTAATATATGTAACTATGTTGTAAATAGACCATTATAAAAGACCTATGAGCTCAAAAGGCTCAAGCCCCAACACTGCCAAGCTGGGCCCTTGAGCAAGGCCCTCAAACTCCCCTGCTCCAGGGGTGCTGCATCATGGCTGACCCTGTGCTCTGACCCCAACCTCCAAGGATGGGATATGCGAAGAAAGAATTTCACTGTGCAGTAATGTGTGTGTGACAAATAAAGGATTAACATATTTTGCATTCTGAAAAACTTATTTTAGGCTCAGAGGAATGTTTTTAGGCTATGCAAGAAGTTCAAGATTCTTGGTGTAGTTTGTGTCATCCAGCACTCATGGAGTGAAAGTGCCGTGTTGTTCAGGAGCTCATCATTTTTAATCCCATTACCATACTGTTAGATTTAACAGGTCACAAACCATATGGTCTTATGGATTCGAATGTTATTGTCACATATTGTGATTCATTTGTTAATCATATGTTGACTCTGAGTTAAACATAATAGCTTTTCATGCTGCACTTAACCCCGGGTTATCATCGTTCTAATCCTTGATTTTAACCCCGGGTAGAGGAGCATTGTAATTCACACTTGTAATTTAGAAGCAGGGTAACACATTTTTTTCCCTAGGGTTATGAAGCCTTGCTCTGAAGCAGACTTAGCCTCGCTTTTCCAGTGTTAACAGTGCCAAAAATGTACAGTGTGAAACTATGCGGTGTTCCAAATACAACTGTGACTAGATGCATTGCAATCAGAAAGAGAACAGAAGTTTATATCACGTGAAAACCAGGATGTAGTAACACACAACAAAACGGAGCAAACACAGAAGTGTGTGCTGTGACACTAAAACATTAGCAGAAGTTGGATATCAGTGAAGGAACATCAGGTCAATTACATGATGAACTTAAAAAGACCAAAAATAGATTAGAAAGCTATGAAAGATTTCTAACTGTTATTTAAATTGCTGTATTTATCAAATGATTGTTCTCTAAGATTAATGCAGAGATTAGGAGTGTACAGATTATGAAGAGCCAGGATTAATGGTTAAACCCAGGGAAAGTAGGAACAGTACAGGGGAAAAAGTGCAAAACTACACAAGAAATCCATAAATGAAATAAAAATTGCATAAACAAAATAAAAATTGCATAAACAAAATAACAAATCCATAAACAAAGTAACAAATCCATAAACAAAATAACAAATCCATAAACAAAATAACAAATCCGAAAACAAACTAACAAATCCATAAACAAAATAACAAATCCGAAAACAAACTAACAAATCCATAAACAAAGTAACAAATCCATAAACAAAATAACAAATCCATAAACAAAATAACAAATCCGAAAACAAAGTAACAAATCCATAAACAAAATAACAAATCCAAAAAACAAAATAACAAATCCATAAACAAAGTAACAAATCCATAAACAAAATTAATAGATCTGTCTTTGATTGATTGCTAGTTTTGACTCCATGTGCTAAACAATGTAATCCTGCTGCATGTCATTGGTTTTGAAGTAGCTCTCTTTTCTAACTCACTTTTCAACCTCTTAACCGGGTCCTGTTTTTGTTTTGTCCATGTTCAGCATTAAATGTCTTTGTCATGCCAGACTCCACAGTGGTGATTAACATGAAGCTCATATGATAGGACACACTCAGGGCTTTAAAAATTTGTAGCTTTCGTGACTATTTCTGTTTTTATCTAGCCTACTAGAAGCAATATATTCATAGAAAAGTTCCAAAAATAGAAAAATGCTTATTTTTTGTTCACATAAATGTTTCTATTTTCAAAATAAATCATGATATCAAACCCATTTCTGCTCTCTTGGATGTCCCAAGTGTTTGTTCATAAGCATCTAGAGCTTGAAGCTGTTTATCTTCTTCAAGCACTAAAATTTTGTGTAAGGTTATCCAACAGAGGGAAATACACACATCTCTCACAAAAAGCCAACAGCATCCAAAATGGCAATAAATTAATTCACTCATTTTTACTGATTGAAATTGTCGATTTCTGTTCCTCCAGCAGACTGGAACTCCAGTGTTAATAAATGATATCACTGACCACTAGCACTGAACCCTGGAATAAAGAAATCATCTATCAGGGTATTTGGCATCAGCTTATTCTTCCTTTAGCAGCTTAGCTCTCGTGGGCTGATTTAGCTATGTTTTGACAGGTAAGTGTAAGACAGGGCTTTTTATATTTTATATCAGACTTGCAGCCATAAAATAACCTTTGTTTACACATATTGAAAATATCAGATAAGCTGATGTGTCAGTGACCCGGAAAAAAATAACGAAATTTAATTTAAATTGTATTTTATTTGGTATATTCTGTAGTCTTGCTTTGAAATGCCAGTCAAATTGTATAACAAGGCACGGTTTATTACTCTGTGTTTGAATAAGCTTTGAGACAGTGACTCTGTTTAGCTCAGTCTGGATCCAGTTTCCCCTCTAAGGGTCACTGCACGGCCCTGTTTTAGAGGTTGGACACAAGTGCTGATTCACTGAAGGTGCACACACAGTCTGTGCTTAAAGGAAATCTGAAAAAATGCAGAGGGGGCAAAAAAAAAAAAAAAAACATACCCAAGTGTCAAGGAGCCAAAAAGACAAGCAAACAGGATAATGTCGAACAGGCAAAAACAAGGTCGAGGGAATGTATAATCAAGTAAAAGAGAACAACGACGTATGCAAACAACCAGCTTAGGGGGTCATGGTGTAGTGGAAAATATCACAGTGGGGTAAGAGTGTGTGTGTGTGTGTGTGTGTGTGTGTGAGTGTGTGTGTATATTTAAGCAGTGTCGCACAAGCAAGACTGTATAACCGCAGTGTGATTTTGCTTTTATACACGTTCTATAAACAGGGATGTAAATAAGATTACAGACACTATATGAGCGAAAGTTCTGTTTATTTATTTATTTGTTTTAAGAACCAGTCCCGAAGAAGCTACACTCACTTTATCTGTCGGCTAGCTAGCTGACATTGATTGATTTGTACAGTTAAAGAAGCGTCCCCGGCACTAGCATAGCCAGGAATCATAATGTGGGTGGGCCCAGAGAAAATTGGGTGGGCCTAGCCTAAAATGCATCTGACAGACGCGCCGCGACACCATTAGCAAATCAGCAGGACAGTATCGGACAGTATGTAAATTGTCCGATATATGGCTCAACGGCCATATAAACCACATGAAATGAACAACAATGACTATACAACTACATATTGTAGATTGGCTTACTTTTACACTGGTGTGTAGAGGAGGTACACACTGGAGAATAAAGTGCTGCTGGTGATGGAGTAAAAGGTGAATGAACACTAGCAGAGCTCCTTACTACTCGAGATTTAGGGCTCCTGAACATCGGAATTATCTTCCTCCTCCGGCACACAACGTCTTTTTGACACAAACTTTAGTAAGTTGCTCTGTTTCATTTTAGTTTAAAGTGCACCTAAACTTCGGTGACCCTCTGTGAAATGTGCTCGGTGTGGAGGGAGAGGGGTGGCATGAGCGTAGAGATGTTTCATTCCTCCTCAAAACCAGAGTGTGCTCTCGTGCAGAAAGTACAAATTGACTCATAGAAGTAACATATGACGTTCCAAAAAACCTAATACGGACAAAGGCATGTATAAAGGCATCCAGCAATTGCTGTAGTCAAAGCAATCTTTTCTGTAGCAAGCAACTGACTGGGTGGGCTGACTGACAGGTGGATGGGTCCAGGCCCACCCATACCTAGGCGACTGGTCCCCGGAAACTACTTCCTTTTCATTTTTGGAGTCAAAAGTTATTTCAGTCTCTGAATGAATTAATTTAATGAAAATTTGTTTTTAAGAATGAAGTGTTTGTAGGTTTGTAGATCTCTTCCACCCCGTTGGCAGATGTATACGGGTGTTTTAGGAGGAGGGTAAAATGAGGATTCTTGTACAATGTACGAAGGCTAAGCCTGGCTAATTCAAGATAATGAAGAGTTGCGGAGACTGAAGATTGTACACTGAGGATCGCTAACTCTTTAGGGTCACCACAGAAGTTCATCTGATCAGCCAATTTGATTTTGGCACAGGTTTTGCGCTCAAGTGGTTAAGGTTCTGGGTTGTTGATTTGAAGATCAGGATTCAAGCTCCAGCACTGCCAAGCTGCCACTATTGGGCCCTTAAGCAAGGCCCTCAACCCTCCCTGCTCCAGGGGTGCTGCATCGTAGCTGCCCCTGTGCTCTGATCCTAACCTTTTTAGCTGGGATATGCATAGAAATGAATTCCACTGTGCTTGTATGTGTGTTGATAATGAAGGCTTCTTCTTATACTTCTTTATCCAGGCTCGGGTCCATTAACCCCTCAGTTGCTGAGTTGGTTCCTTGACAATAACTCTATTGTAGTAACCGTTTGGAACTAGTAAGTGAAATTTCACATGCCGAACACACACCAGAGAAGTGATACACAAATTAAAATTTCCTGATGAGCTTCTTGGAAGGTGGCTCAACCAATTAGATTAAAGGACTGAAACTAGTTCTGGTATGTTTTCTAAAGATCTGGGTGATGCTAAAGGCTAGAACACACTGATAATCTCCCAATTCTAGCAAAATACACCCTCCTTTTGTTCTTATTTATATCTGATTATATATGAATAAACATATTTCCTCCATCCAGTGTTAGATAATATGCACATTATGAGCACAGGTTCTGCAGTCGAAACAATGACATAATTCACCCTGTAGACTCACTGTGTGAAACTCATACCCCAGGTTGAGAGGCAGGAGGCAGGAGGCAGTATAATAGTCATTCGCCTTCTGCTTTCTGACCTAACTGATGGATAAGTGCTTCCTTCCTGAAAATTGCATTTTCGCTATAGATGGATCAGAGGTAACTTATGCATTGCTTATCACCACCAAACCATGAATACCAGATGCAGCAATATTCCTCTGCTTGCGTGACATAAATCTATTGTAATCTACATCACCATTCACAGCCAGACTGATTTATTTATTCAAAACGACAGAGCGCCGCACGTTCAGCCTTCTCACCTGCTTTTCAGGCTGTTTGTTTGGTTAAATAAACTCGCTCGTGGCTGTAAGAGGCAATCACACCAAGATTTCACGAGAGCTCTGCGGAGCTGAGGCTCGAGCACAACATCTTTCTTTCTTTTTTTCTTTCTTTTTTTTTTGTGAGTGAATTTGTAATATTTACCGATGCCATTTTCAACATTTTAACTATTTTTTACCAGAAGCCAAAAATGGAATTTGTGCCTGTTTAGTTGTTTTCGTGTTCAGTATTGAATTTCTTTGCCATGTCAGACTCCACAGTGGTGATTAATGACTCATATGAAAGGAGACACTCAGGGCTTTAAGAATTTGTAGTTTTTTATTAGTATTTCTGTTTTTATCTAGCCTACTAGGGGCAGTAATTTTATTTAAAAAATTCCAAAAAAAAAAACAAAACAAAAACTTTTTTCAATTTTATTTGTAGAGCACTTTTAACAATGGACATTGTCTCAAAGCGGCTTTACAGAGCATAAGAAATATAGTACACAAAGTTCAATATTAACATTAGATAAAAAGTTCAAGTTTAATATTAGACATATATTTAAATTCATTTGTATTTATCCCTAATGAGAAGCCTGAGGCAACTGTGGCGAGGAAAAACTCCCTTAGATGGTAAGAGGAAGGAACTTTGAGAGTCAAAAAGGGAACCTCATCCTCATTTGGGTGACCCCGGAGAGTGTGATTATAAATTATTATAAAGACTGCAGAGTGTGATTATAAATAATCTCCTTTCTACAGTTATACAGTCAGTTGGAGCTCTTGAGCAACTCATAAATTAGCTCAACATCTGAGTTCATTACAGATTCAACTCCAACTCCTCCATGCTGAAGCTTTCAAATGCTCAATGATGGTGATTCAGAATACATAAAATGTTATTTTATGTACTGATTAGGAGGTTGTTGTCCTCAAAGTCTACATGGTGTTGGCGTCTTCTCTTTGAATGTCCGAAATCTTCAGGAAGCAAATGATGACGCCTATTTCTGTTCTCTGAGATGCGACAAGTGCATCTTCATAAGCATCTAGAGCTTGAAGGTATTTATTTTCAACCACTTAAATCCTGTGTAAGGTTATCCAAACAGAGGGAAAAACGCATGTCTCAACAGTTTTGCAGCAATAAATTAACTGACTCTTTTTTACTGATTAAAAATGTCGATTTCTGTTCCTTCGGCAGACTGGAACTCCAGCGCAGTGGTAAAAAGTGTTAACAAATGATATCACTGACCACCAGCACTGAACCCTGGAATAAAGAAATCATCTATCAGGGAATTTGGCTTCAGCTTATTCTTCCTTCAGCAGCTTAGCTCCTGTAGACTCTCCTTTCCTTTCCTCTCTAGGCTGATTTAGCTATGTTTTGACAGGCAAGTATGGCAAGGGGCTTGTACCGTGAGCTTTTTGGTTAGTCACCTTCACGGTCAATTAGCTCGTGCATCAGGTGCAGAGTATCTGACAAGTGGCAATTGGGGAGTGAAGACAGGTGGCCGCTAAAGAACTTAAGGAGATAATACACACACATACACACCTAGTGGAAATTTATGCGGCTTCCACTCAGATTAGGGACGAGACGGCGTTTTCTAATACCTGTTTAAATACCATCCTCTGTCAGTGATGTCAGACAGCGCTTCAACACAAACATTTAGATCACTTAAGCTTTAATGCCTACACTTTATCACAGATGATGTTTACCATTTCAGATGAAATGGCTTCAAAAGTTGGAAAACTAAGCCATTATCCTACAAATGTACCTGAAACAGTGTGGAGCAGTGTTATGAGTATGTAAATGTTTCACAACAGCTTGCACCGACACATCTAGAACGCCAAAATGCAAAATAAACACAATTTGAATGATCTGTTTAGTTTGCAGTGCTGTTTTGTCAGTTTCATTTTCACTTCCCTCCGTTTTCACGTTTCTGATGGAGAGGGAGATGTAAAAAATAGCTGAGCTTTTTGTTCACCTCTCCACCCAGGTCTTGAAGAACAAAGAGGGAAGAGCACCACAGCTCTGCAAAGGGGAATCCGTAACCCAGAGGAAAGGGAATTTATAACCACGGCATCTTTCAGAGAGTTAACGTGACCACCGTTAGGGTAGCAATGACATGCTAAATGAACGTTTTATGATGATGGCTACTCATTCAGAAAAAAATTCAGCAAGGAAATCTCACTTTATGGCATGTCTGTCGGCTAGCTGGCTATCTAGCTCACATTGATTGATTTGTACAGTTAAGTGACCATTATGGTTAACTGGCATCCCTTCTTCCTTTTCATATTTGAACTCAAAAGTCTCAGAATGAAGTTAACAAAGGGTTGTTGGTGAGAATAAAGTGTTAGTAGGTTTGGCGGACATCAGATCTCCTGCTGAGATGCTGATGAGAACCATGCTTCTATTGGAAAAAAAGGAAAGTAACCTTATTCGACCCAAACTCCACCCACCACACACCCCTCTTCTACCCCACTGGGACGTACACAGGTGATGCTGGTTAATTTATTATCCTTTATGTCTGGATAATAAAGAGTTACGCAGATGTAAAAGGGTGATTGGCGTCTAGAGAACCAGCATGCAGGTTTCATGGCATGAAATCCTGAAAAGTATCGTCCGGCATCCAGAAAAATGACGAAAATTCAGGAATCGCCTTTGCTTGATGAGTAGTTTGGACCATGGATATGTGTTTTGTGTTTATTTTGTGTTCACTCTGTCTGAAACAGCAAACACGATGATGCGAATGTTATGAAGCAGCAGAACGACGCTAATCTCCAGCAATTAAACCAACAAACGGATTCAACAGATGTTAAGCAAGCATTAAGTGGATCAGACAACAGAAGGAAGCTCGATTGAGGTCAATACGGTGATCACGGCACCCAGAAACCTCTGACATGATGCTGCAACATCTGTGTGACTGGACTGAGCATCATGGAGTCAGAATAGCAGATTAGAAAGATGACTGGATCCCAAAGAAGTTGGGAAAAAAAGTTACTAATATGAATCCTTAGCCTATCCTTATTCATTCTGGATTTTAATACGTGTCACGCAATCCTGAGATCACATGACATAGGCAACTCTCAGTTCAAAGTTGGAGACACTTCTTTTGTATGTATTTCAGAAGGTCAACAAAACATGGCAGTCTGTCAAGAAATTCCAAATCCGCTAAAAGAAAAAAAATCTCTTGCATTTTTTTCTCCTTTCATCATCCATCTCAACACATTATTTATATATATATAGATATATATATATATCCCTTTAATATTTCATTTACAAATATGTACAGTATGTCATGTTAAAATATACTTTAAACACACACACGTCCTTCACCTCGACCCCTCCGTATGTTTCAGATAAATGTTCATAAAACTATAGCATTTATAAAACTAAAGACGAATCTAATTAAAGTTTACTTTTAAACAAATGTCTGAAAGTTTGAAACGTCCTTCTCCGTGAGTCAGCTATTATAAAAGTGTAATTTGATAAAAGTGTAATTTGAAAATATGCATCAAATGTAGGAGAAGAAAATTAGGGAAAAAAATCCAATGTTCTTCATTTTGCAAGACAGACTAGGAAAGTAACTTCAATTCAACTTTTATTGCTTTTTTTTGGCTTTTAATAAAAGACATTGTCGCAAAGCAACTTTACAGAAATATACAGTATACAAGTAAGATATACATTACAAAATGTATAAATTTATCAGTTTATCCCTAATGAGCAGGCCAGAGGTGACAGTGTTGAGGAAAAACTCCCTGAAATGATATGAGTGTAATGAGAGTCTGAGAGGATGCATAAGCAGATATGGCAGGTTTAATGAAGAAAAGGAGAACAAATCCAAAACGTCAGAGTATATTGAGGTCAAGAGGAGGCGTCAGTCAGGCGATCAGCTAATGAGGGACTAAGAGAAGACAGAAATGTCAAAGACAGGCAACCAAACACAATAATAATGCATGGTAACATCAGGAAAGAGTGTGACCGAGTGTACCTTACACTGAGTGAGGGAGGGAGGGAGGGAGGGAGGGAATGAATGACTAAGTGAGTGACTAACTGAATGCATGAGTGATTGAGTGAGGGAGGGAGGGAGGGAGGGAGAGAGGGAATGACTAAGTGAGTGACTAACTGAATGCATGAGTGAGTGAGTGAGTGAGTGAGTGAGTGAGTGAGGGAGGGAGGGAGGGAGGGAGTGAGTGAGTGACTGAATTAGTAAGTGAGAGAGTGAGTGAATGTTTGAATGAGTAAGTGACTGAGAGAGTGAGTGAGTGAGTGAATTAATAAGTGAGTGAGTGAGTGAATTAATAAATGAGTGAGTGAGTGAGTGAGTGAGTGAGTGAGTGAATTAATGTGAGTGAGTGAGTGAGTGAGTGAATTAATAAGTGAGAGAGTGAGTGAATAAGAGTGAGTGAGTGTGTGAGTGAGTGAGTGAGTGAATTAATGAGTGAGTGAGTGAATTAATAAGTGAGTGAGCGAGTAAGTGAGTGAATTAATAAGTGAGTGAGTGAGTGAGTGAGTGAGTGAGTGAGTTAGTGAATTAATAAGTGAGTGAGTGAGTGAGTGAGTGAGTGAGTGAGTGAGTGAGTGAGTGAATTAATAAGTGAGTGAGTGAGTGAGTGAGTGAGTGAATTAATAAATGAGTGAGTGAGTGAGTGAATTAATAAGTGAGTGAGTGAGTGAGTGAATTAATAAGTGAGTGAGTGAATTAATAAATGAGTGAGTGAGTGAGTGAGTGAGTGAATTAATAAGTGAGTGAGTGAGTGAGTGAGTGAATTAATAAGTGAGTGAGTGAGTGAGTGAGTGAGTGAATTAATAAGTGAGTGAGTGAGTGAGTGAATTAATAAGTGAGTGAGTGAGTGAGTGAATTAATAAGTGAGTGAGTGAGTGAGTGAGTGAATTAATAAGTGAGTGAGTGAGTGAGTGAGTGAGTGAGTGAATTAATAAGTGAGTGAGTGAGTGAGTGAGTGAGTGAATTAATAAATGAGTGAGTGAGTGAGTGAGTGAGTGAATTAATAAGTGAGTGAGTGAGTGAGTGAATTAATAAATGAGTGAGTGAGTGAGTGAATTAATAAGTGAGTGAGTGAGTGAGTGAGTGAATTAATAAATGAGTGAGTGAGTGAGTGAATTAATAAGTGAGTGAGTGAGTGAATTAATAAGTGAGAGAGTGAGTGAATAAGAGTGAGTGAGTGAGTGAGTGAATTAATAAATGAGTGAGTGAGTGAGTGAATTAATAAGTGAGTGAGTGAGTGAGTGAATTAATAAGTGAGTGAGTGAGTGAATTAATAAGTGAGTGAGTGAGTGAGTGAGTGAATTAATAAGTGAGTGAGTGAGTGAGTGAATTAATAAGTGAGTGAGTGAGTGAGTGAGTGAATTAATAAATGAGTGAGTGAGTGAGTGAGTGAGTGAATTAATAAGTGAGTGAGTGAGTGAGTGAGTGAATTAATAAGTGAGTGAATTAATAAGTGAGTGAGTGAGTGAGTGAATTAATAAGTGAGTGAGTGAGTGAGTGAGTGAGTGAGTGAGTGAGTGAGTGAGTGAGTGAGTGAATTAATAAGTGAGTGAGTGAGTGAATTAATAAGTGAGTGAGTGAGTGAGTGAGTGAATTAATAAATGAGTGAGTGAGTGAGTGAGTGAGTGAGTGAATTAATAAGTGAGTGAGTGAGTGAGTGAATTAATAAATGAGTGAGTGAGTGAGTGAGTGAGTGAATTAATAAGTGAGTGAGTGAGTGAGTGAGTGAGTGAATTAATAAGTGAGTGAGTGAGTGAGTGAATTAATAAGTGAGTGAGTGAGTGAGTGAATTAATAAATGAGTGAGTGAGTGAGTGAGTGAATTAATAAATGAGTGAGTGAGTGAGTGAGTGAATTAATAAGTGAGTGAGTGAGTGAGTGAGTGAATTAATAAGTGAGTGAGTGAATTAATAAGTGAGTGAGTGAGTGAGTGAGTGAGTGAGTGAATTAATAAGTGAGTGAGTGAGTGAGTGAATTAATAAGTGAGTGAGTGAGTGAGTGAGTGAGTGAGTGAGTGAGTGAGTGAGTGAGTGAATTAATAAGTGAGTGAGTGAGTGAGTGAATTAATAAGTGAGTGAGTGAGTGAGTGAGTGAATTAATAAATGAGTGAGTGAGTGAGTGAATTAATAAGTGAGTGAGTGAGTGAGTGAGTGAATTAATAAGTGAGTGAGTGAATTAATAAGTGAGTGAGTGAGTGAGTGAGTGAGTGAATTAATAAGTGAGTGAGTGAGTGAGTGAGTGAATTAATAAGTGAGTGAGTGAATTAATAAGTGAGTGAGTGAGTGAGTGAGTGAGTGAGTGAGTGAGTGAATTAATAAGTGAGTGAGTGAGTGAATTAATAAGTGAGTGAGTGAGTGAGTGAGTGAATTAATAAGTGAGTGAGTGAGTGAGTGAATTAATAAGTGAGTGAGTGAGTGAGTGAGTGAATTAATAAGTGAGTGAGTGAATTAATAAGTGAGTGAGTGAGTGAGTGAGTGAGTGAATTAATAAGTGAGTGAGTGAGTGAATTAATAAGTGAGTGAGTGAGTGAGTGAGTGAGTGAGTGAATTAATAAGTGAGTGAGTGAGTGAGTGAGTGAGTGAATTAATAAGTGAGTGAGTGAGTGAGTGAGTGAATTAATAAGTGAGTGAGTGAGTGAATTAATAAGTGAGTGAGTGAGTGAGTGAGTGAGTGAATTAATAAATGAGTGAGTGAGTGAGTGAGTGAATTAATAAGTGAGTGAGTGAGTGAGTGAGTGAGTGAGTGAGTGAGTGAGTGAATTAATAAGTGAGTGAGTGAGTGAGTGAGTGAGTGAGTGAATTAATAAGTGAGAGAGTGAGTGAATAAGGGTGAGTGAGTGAGTGAGTGAGTGAATTAATAAGTGAGAGAGTGAGTGAATAAGAGTGAGTGAGTGAGTGAGTGAGTGAGTGAATTAATAAGTGAGAGAGTGAGTGAATAAGAGTGAGTGAGTGAGTGAGTGAATTAATAAGTGAGAGAGTGAGTGAATAAGAGTGAGTGAGTGAGTGAATAAGAGTGAGTGAGTGAGTGAGTGAATTAATAAGTGAGAGAGTGAGTGAATAAGAGTGAGTGAGTGAATAAGAGTGAGTGAGTGAGTGAATAAGAGTGAGTGAGTGAGTGAGTGAGTGAGTGAGTGAATTAATAAGTGAGAGAGTGAGTGAATAAGAGTGAGTGAGTGAGTGAGTGTGTGAATGAGTGAGTGAGTGATTGGGAACAAGTGAGAGTAATCAGAAGTCTGGTGACTGTGAATGATGAAGTGTGTGTGTGTGTGTGTTTGTGTGTGTGTGTGTGTTCTGGGAAGTGGAGTGTGGTGCGATGTTAGGAGTAGTGTAGTCCCCTTAGTCAGAAGACTTTGCAATAAGTATGAAACCTTGAGAGGAACCAGACTTAAAGCAGAGCTCATCCTCATCTCGGTGACACTGAAGAGTGCACTAATAAATCATTTTTCTTCTATTACTATGGGGTCAAAAAAGTACCAGGAAATTCATTCTAGTTTTAACATGAAGTCTGTCTTGTTGAAGTTATGAAGAAATGTTCATTCGAGACTTGAGTTTAAAACTCTGTGTATCAATTACATCTCCAGGTTGTCCATGTGGTCCATCCTCAGCAGCAGTGAGCAGCCAAGTGATGAGACTCCAACCAGAAGCAGGGCATCAGGATGGATCAGGCAGGTCCGGAGAGCAGAAGGAGTCAGAATCACTGAAAGTACAATCCTGTTACCCATAGATAGATAAGATAGACAAATACATCATTTTTTATCAAATAAGTCATTGAAATGTATTAAATTGCCTTCATTGGCTTGAGCGCTAGTTAACATTCTTCTGTATTTGCTAATTTAAAAATTCAGCCTTGTTACTTTCAGTAACAGTTAAAAGCACAATGCAGCCTCGGAACCTTGAGAAAGTGAGACTGCCGCATGAGACGTGTTAACACCTTTTCTAAACGAGTAAATGCAATGTTGCGTTAGAGTCAAAGTTTTGAGTTTTTAAGTTTAAACGTGAAGAGTTACAATGGCTAAATGTCATTACCCTGCAGCGTCACGGTTAGATTTAGCCAGAGAATATTTAGACACACGCCAGTTTACTGTAAAGGTATGCAAACGAAGGAGAACCCTGTGTTCTTTCTAAGAGAATTAAGTCAAACTTAATACCACTTAGAAGGTGAGAGTTTTGATAGCTCCGGTTTCTATTCACCTAAGACCAGGAATCAGAGTCTCTTGTGTAAAAGCTGATTTAAAAGTACTCGTATTTTCTTTTGGAGGAAGTCCCACTTGTGAAGATATTAAGAATGTTTAAGGGGGATTAAACGTCTACCACCAACTGCTCTTTAAATCCTTTTCATCTGGGTTTTGGAAAGGCGAGTGAGGATAGACAGAGAGAGAGAGAGAAATGAGAGAAAGAAATACAGTCCTTCAAAGTGTCTGGTGAAATAGCCTTGTCAGAGTAATTAGCTTCTCAACGTTTAAGAATAAAATTACAGTATGTTTCTGTGGTGTGGCTGCCTTTCATATTGTAATGTAAAATGAATGAAATATTCCTTAGAAATAATAAGATACATTTTTTTCCCTTCCTGCTCCCTTCTTTTATTCCAATACATAATCTTTTACGGCTTCTCCGAACTTTGATCATGCGGTAACAGACTGTCTATTTGATCATATGCGCCATATATAATTTACAAAGCAGGATCTTAAATGTGCAGATAATGATTTTAGGCTAGCAAAGTTCAGTACTGGATTCCTTTTGATCTTTCTTCCCTTTCTATTAGTCGGTTTCTATCACACCCTCGTCTCGTTCGTGGGTAAAAGGCCACCACCGAGACCAATCCCTCTGTTCTGCACAAAATAAACCCTTTACTCTGTACGGTCCTTTAATTACGTCACCTGCTGCAAACCTGTCATGGAAAGAAAAAGAAAAAAGATTTGTCTTCTGAAATGGAACAATTCGCAGGTCAAAATGAGGCAAGTCCAAGCATCTTAACCACAAAACCGCGGTGAAATTGTGCGAGAAGAGGGAATGAAGACGAAGCCAGGAGAAGCCAGACGTGCGATGATGCTTAATCCTTTCTCCGAATGGGCGAGCGTTCGGTAAGGGCCAGCTGTGATGGAGGAGAGGAGTGAAGAGAGGAGAGGATGAGTGGGATCATGCTGGGAAGATGATGAGAGACCTAAAGCGGAGAAAGAGCTCACTCAGCCTCTGCTGTCTCCGCCACTAAGGCGCTGCCTCACGCCAAGCAACACCATGAAGACGTCAGATGACTGAGTTCCTCATTATCACACGCCACCTAGCATGTCTCTCACCAGCCCGATCTCATGCAAAATTTATAGATAATGACTAATGTTACTGCATTTCCTCCTGATGAAGTCGTAAAGGAAAGCTCTGAGCACTAATGCCACCCCTGCTCGTAACTGCTCCACTGGTACTGGCTTGTAGAACTCATACAAATTTGCATTTATGGGACTAATCCCACCATTAATCTCATTCTCTTACCCCTCTCTCTCTCTCTCTCTCTCTATCTCTCTCTTTAACACACACACACAAACACACACGGAAGCATACAATTTCTTTTTGTTACTATCTTAAATGTAACAGGAGCTTCCCAGAGACTTTACTCAAATCATGGCATGAAACCCGATTTTATCAAATTATCACAGTTATTGATTCTATAACCTTTTTTTTTTTTTTACAAATACACATAAAAAAACACCTTTATGTTGTTGTGTGTGCAGAGGTACTGAAGTAGGTACTGGATTAAAATGCAACAGGTACTGAATCGAATGCAATAGGAACTGAATAAAATGCAGTGACTACTGACTCAATAGCAGTAGGTACTGGATGGAATGGAATAAGCGCTGAATCAGATGCAGTGAGTACTAAATCAATTGCAGTAGGTACTGAATAAAATGCAATAGGAACTGTATCAAATGCAGTGAGTAGTGAATCAATTGCAGCAGGTACTGAACGGAATGTAATAGGAACTGAACCAATTGCAGTAGGTACTGAATGGGATTCAGTAGGAACTGAATCAAATGCAGGAGGTACTGAATGAAATGCAATAGGAACTGTATCAAATGAGGTAGGTACTGAACCAATTGCAGTAGGTACTGAATGGGATTCAGTCGGAACTGAAACAAATGCAGGAGGTACTGTATGAAATGCAATAGGAACTGTATCAAATGAGGTAGGTACTGAACCAATTGCAGTAGGTACTGAATGGGATTCACTAGGAACTGAAACAAATGCAGGAGGTACTGAATGAAATGCAACAGGAACTGTATCAAATTAAGTAGGTACTGAATCATTTGCAGAAGGTACTGGATGGAATGTAATTGACAATGAATCGAGTGCAGAATGTACTGAATCAAAAAGTTTGTGAGAGAACAATATTTTTTTAAATATCTGGGATAAATTTAGGCTGTATATTCATCTCAATGAAACTGTCCTTCTGTATGGTTGAACTAAGCAGCCTTAAAACCTTCATCCATACATCATAAGCATCCCTGTGTCAGGCTTGATGGCCTTCATCAGGCTAGTTTTCTCGCAGGCTACTCGGTTCACACATTTCCTCTCCACTGTGTCTCTCCCTACTGACTCAAATTCCAAAAACCTGTAAACTCCAGCAGAACAACACTTCCTCATAAAATCTTAACGAAAATATGTGAGGTCATGCAGAGAGCCATGTCATGGTCTTCTAGCAAAATGGAGCTCTCTGGAGAGATTAGCTTAACCCTAGTTGATTCATTTAAAAAGAATGAGAAAAAGAAATGTAGAGTATAGTAGTAGCTGATATGATATGACAAAATGTATTGATATGATATATGATATGATATGATATGATATGATATGATATGATATGATATGATATGATATGATATGCATTAACATCATGATCAAGTATCACAATGATCACAATGCACTTTCCTGAGATATTAAGTGTTCAAACCCAGGTCACGGTCGTTCTAAACCTTGCTTTTAACCCTAGGTTGATGAACATTTCACTCTGTAGAAGTTGGGAAAACCCTGCTCTGAAGCAGAGTTAGCAGCACTTTTGCAGTGTTAACTCCATATTGTGGTGCCAAACATGTACAGAAAAGTCTTTGTCCTTGTTTTCTTGCTTTTACAGAAAAGTTTTGCCCTTGTTTTCTCGTCTTTGTGCATCTCATGAGGCTTATAACGGCTTAGCAGGGTTTACACAACTTTTTCCTCACTGCCACTTATGAAAGCACAAGAGAAGTCGTTATTTAAAGCGGTCGCACACTGTATTTATCCAATCATGGTTCTCGATGCTGAAAATATGCAAAAAGTTTAGAACATTTATTGCATTTGGCAGACACCCTTATCCAGAGCAACCTACATTTATCTAATCTGTAGAGCTGAGTGTCTGAGAGTAAAGGGCCTTGCTTATCCGAAAACATAATAACAAATCCAAAAGCACAACGACAATTCAGACAAAAACCGGAAAAGGTAGGTATAGTTTGTGAATGGAATTCTTACCATTGATTGGACATCTGTCACTCAGGATATACAGGAAGTCCAGCAGGCTGCAGCAGTAGAAATTCAATTCAATTTTATTTATATAGCACTTTTAACAATGAACATTGTCTCAAAGCAGCTTTACAGAACATCCAGTAGAAAGTGGATTGGCGTGTGTATAAACGCAGCTCTGCTCTTATAGCTCTTACATCCTTTAATCTGGAATAGTTTTCTCTTCTAAACATTCCTACATCCTTCATGTGTGCTTTTAGACAAACTAATCTTTATGCCATGATACGCTATCACTATATCCAAAATCACGGCATATGAACATCTGTCCTCAAGGTAGCGTTGAATTAATTACATTTTCTGATAAATATAAATATATATGTTTGTTATTTTATGCCCTTCGAACAAAAATGGTTTAAAGTGAACACAGAACTCCACACATGTACAAGAAACAAAGTTAGATACACAATTTCCAACTTCTTCTGTATCTTGAGTGATGTCTCGTCCAATCAGAGGTAAGAATTCCATTTGCAAACTATACCTACCTTTTCCAGTTTGCCTGAATTGTCCTTTCTGGGTTTGTTTTGAACTTCTCGGCCACCATAGTCCTGGGAGTCAAACTCACAACGTTCCGTAGTCCAGCAGCTCAACCACTGAGCCACTACTTCAACAATAAATAACAGCACATCTTACATTTACGGCTTTTACAAGATACCGTTATCTAGCGTGACTTACTTTTATCTCATTTTTTATTGCAAAAATGAGCAATTGAGGGTTAAGGGCCCTGCTCAAGCACCCAACAGCAGCAGCATGGTGGACCTGGGATTCATACTCACAGCATTCCGATTATTAGGCCAATCAGTCATTAACCACTGAACTAACCCTGGGTTCAAGTTGACTGATTGCCAAAGTTTACAATCAGTGTGAAAAGCCTTTTTGTGACTGTAGTATATAGAGATATTTTTATTTAATTTTCAGTGGTTTTTCATTGATTCATTTTTGATTGTTACAAACAAGCATAAAGGAGATGATTTTTTAAATTACAATTTTATACTCTTTTTTTTTTACCAATTTTAAAATGGTATTTAACAGATTTTAAAACTAAACAAAACTAAACATGACCAAAGTATCATCTCAAGCATGTTTGCTGCAATTATTCAAAACATTATAATATAATTATTTGCTTTCTTTTATTGTATTTAACACAAAGCATTTGATAGTGTTTGATTTATGCCGATTTGAATCAAAAAATAAATTTTTGCATGTAAGTGTGTTTGAATTGAATTGTTAATTGTACCAGGCTTTTACCTTCTTTTATGGAAGATGGAAGAATGTGTCTGTCTTTATTTTCCTGTGCTGGGAAAGTACAACTTCCTCCTTTCTGGTTCATTAAACACTTCTCTCTCTCTCTCTCTCTCTCTCGCTCTCTCTCTCTCTCTCTCTCTCTCTCTCTCTCAGCAGGCATTGAAACTGTTACTGTCATTGATCTATGACCTGTTTGACAAAGTAATGCACCACACACACACGCACACACACACACACACACACACAGTGGTAAACACTACACATGCAACTGTGTGTAAATTGTATTCATACACAGAGCTGCAGCTCAGAAACACATTACACAGTCCTGAATATCCTCACTGTGATTTATTTTCCTGCCAGTGCAAGAATAATTTGTTGGTTAATGCTGGCTGTAGTGTTGAATCAGTTGGGCAGAGGCCATTTACTGGTAGGAAATGAACAGGCATGGACTGATGTGGGTGAAGCAGCACAACCAGGAGTGTGACACTTTGTGATGGCCGCATGCTGTGTCCCACTCAAAACTAAAACGGTTCTGACTTTAAGCACAGGCTTAAAATCCAACTGTCTTCTTTCTTACAACCTGATCTTTTTAAATGCTAATGAAATTTCAGCTATTGTATCTGTAACAAGCAAGCACCAGCATCTCTGTTGTTTGATATTAAACATATGAGCTGTTTTTATACAAGAAAATATCAAAATCTATTTATAAAAATGCAAAACAACTTAAATTCCTATCACATTTTATACAACTAGGGTTTAAGGGACTTGCTGAGGGGCCAAGCAGCAGCAGCTTGGTGGATCTGGGATTTGAAACCACAACCTTCTGATCAGTAGCCCGAGACGTTAACCAATGAGCTACCACTTCCCTAGGCTAGAGGCCAGCCCATTATTTCTACCTGTTACAATCTCAACTTCCCAGCATGTACCTGTGTCCTGACATTTTATCCTACCCAGTTTTGCATCATTTCTGTCATACTGAACGCCACGCCAATAATTGTTTACTGACTGCACATGGATTTCTTCATGTAAGGTAAGTTTTGGGCTATTTCTGTTCAGTGTTTATTGTTAGTTTTTATTATACCAAGACTGGTAGCAGTAATGAGAACCGTTCACATTACGAAACCAGCTAGCACCAGTGATCATCTTTGTAAGCATTTCTCATGGAAAAGTAAGGCATCACTGATTAGTGAATCATTTTAAAATTATTTGATTGCTTGGGGTAAAATATACATTTTGTAATTTTTTCTTTATATTATTTCTTTATAGTTCTCTGTTTATTTGGTGCTTTTATTCTTTCTTGAATTTTTCCCAGGTATGAAAGATAAGTGGGTATCACTGTATAATCACCTGTCAGAGGGATCGTACCCATCAGGGTATTATAAGTCCAAAAGGCAGAACCTTTGTAGAGATGCGCTCAAATTTACCCGAAAGGGAAGTTATCTTAACATTAGCTTTCAATTTCTATTACGTTTGTATTATTCATTTGTTGCTATCTTGATCTTTCTTTTCCAACAATGACAAATGTCCTTTTAATCTACTTCTGTCAGTCATGTTTTCACTTTAATGTACACCGATCAGGCAGAACAATATGACCACTGACAGCTGAAGTAAATGACACTGATTATCTCCTCATCATGTCATCACATCAGCCTGTTAGTGGGTGGGATATATTAGACAGCCAGTGAACATTTTGTCCTCAAAGTTGATGTGTTAGAAGCAGGAAAAATGGGCAAGTGTAAGGATTTGAGAGAGTTTGACAAAGGGCCAAATAGCATTACTTCAGTTCAATAAGAAACAAGGCCAAGGTCACTTCAAGGTCAAGCTAAACCTACAGTTAATGAACTGTATATCCACCTAGACAGGCATTCGAGATAAATTTTTTAACTCCACACACAATTTTATGTTAGATGTTCAAGTTGCACATTCAATATTTTTATGTTTATTTTAAATTATCTCTCAAATATTTCCATAAAGTTTGTTAGAATTTGGTAACAGTGCCTTTTAGCACTGCCTTCAACAGGCTAGTCTCACACATCTAGACTGGAAGCTTTGCTCATTCCTCCTGACAGAACTGGTGTAACTCAGCCAGGTTTGGTGGTCTCCTTGCTCACAGATTCTTTGACAGTTTTCAGGTCAGTGTTTTATCACCATTTATTTGCAAGGTTAGGATCATTGTCCAGTTGGAAGTGGTCAAGTCTGAACTTCAGTTGTTGCTTAAATCTCTCCATAACTCAAGATGCCATCTTTTTTCTGAAGTCCATCAGTCCCTTTCCCAGTAAAACTCCCACAGCATGATGCCAACACCACCACCATGCTTCACAGCTGGAATGGTGTTCAGATTAACAGCCTTTTTCCTTCTTACATAGCAATAATCATAATTTACTTTGTTTATTTTTTATTTTTTGAGAGAGAGAGAGAGAGAGAGAGAGACTGGAGAACCTTTTAGTCCCTGGTGATATAGGATTCTCTTAACAGCGTCATGGTGGATACTTTGATATCTGATGCCTCCAGTTTTTCTTTACCAGTTCCTTTGTTGTTGTCATCTTGGGACTAAACCTTTCAACACAAACACAACTGTGTAAAATGTAGTCTTCTATTATATTAGGTGTAAACACAGCCTTTGTAAAAGAAAAGGAATTAACCCTTTAATTTTTTTAACTGATGTTCCAACTAATTTAAGATGTCAAATGTTAAGCTGGAAGATAAGGTAGTAGATTCTGAAGATTTTTTGAGGGCTGTGAAACGAATTTTCCCATAAGAAATAATGTACACTGATCAGGAATAACATTATGAGCACTGAGAGGTGACGTGAATAACACTGATGATCTCCTCATCATGGCACCTGTTAGTGGGTGGGATATATTAGGCAGCAAGTGAACATTTTGCCCTCAAAGTTGATGTGTTAGAAGCAGGAAAAATGGGCAAGTGTAAGGATTTGAGCGAGTTTGATGAAGGGCTAAATTGTGATGGCTAGACTATTGGATCAGAGCATCTCCAAAACTGCAGCTCTTGTGGGGTGTTCCCGGTCTGCAGTGGACAGTATCTTTTAAAAGTAGTCCAAGGAAGGAGCAGTGGTGACCCGGTGACAGGATCATGGGTGGCCAAGGCTCATTGATGTACGTGGGGAGCGAAGGCTGGACCATGTGATCCGATCCAACAGACGAGCTACTGTTGCTCAAATTGCTGAAGAAGTTAATGCTGGTTCTGATAGAAAGGTGTCGGAATACACAATGCATGATGGGTCAGGGCTGTTTTGGCAGCAAAAGGGGGACCAACACGATATTAGGCCGGTCATAATGTTATGCCTGATCAATGTAAATGCATATAATCCATATCAGCCACCCAAAAATATGACCAACATTACCAATACGAAGCGTATGTAAACTGCATGGCTGCTTACAAAGAACTGACCCAAGCCAAGCTTGGGCTAAAAATAGAACAGACCACGCATGCCACCAATCTGTCAACAAAAAAAAACACACAAAAAATCACCTAGCTTTTAGCATGTCGAAGACAATGTTGGTATCATGCGTTGACTGTTTCGAAACAGCTTTTGCTGACTGAAAAAAAAATTCATAAAATTCGTAAACTTGCATCGGTTGGCTTTCCACTGAACAAGTTTTGAACGGCTCCTGGACGCGCAACTTAGTCGCATTCGGTTCGTTCATATGCTAAAAATGCTTTGGATGCCAATACAAATTTTTACAAAATTTCAATTCTTAAGGCGAAAATTTGTTATTTTTCCTTTGATTTACACCTGTGCATTAGCCTCACATTGGGATTTCTGACGTGATGCTTCAACTATGACTGTAGGCTTGAATTACATGAGGCTTCATAAGTCTCAGTAAAAATACTGATGTAATGTTGACATCAGTAGCTGCAACTCAATTAAATCCAATTTTCAATTTATGTAGCACTTTTAACAATAGACATAGTCCCATAGCAGCTTTCCAGAAGCCTAGATGTAGATTTCTATTTAGATTCCAGTGGCCAGAGGCAAGCCAGAGGCAAACATGGTATGGAAAAACTCCTCAAGATGAAACGAGGAGGAAACCGTGAGACAAAAGCAGAGTCACTCCAGAGATCTTTACTACTCTTCCCTGATTGTACAGTATAAAGCTAAACAGTACTGATTGTATTGAAAGGATGTTCGGTAGGAGCACTCTTTATAATTACAGTTTTAGAAAGCGTAAGTGAAATCTATTCATATAGGTATTATTATGAAATGTCTGTTATGTCACACTCCACAGTGGTGGTTAACGATTCATATGAAAGCAGACACTAAGAATTTGTAGTTTTTCATGAGTACTTCTGCTCTTATCTACCCTACTAGGGGCAATAACTTCATAGAAACGTTTTTTTTTTTTTAGGTAAATGCTGATATCAGACTTATTTCTGCTTTCTGAGATGCCCCAAGTGTTTGTTCATAAGCAGCTAAAATTCAAAGGTGATATCTTCAACCACTAAAATCCTGTGTAAGATTGTCCAAGCAGACTTAAATCCAACAGTCCTGATTAGTTTTATATCAGACTTGCGGCCATGAAATAATTCATTTGTTTATACTGATTGAAAATGTCCCATAAGTCAATTCCATTCTGGAAATTTCCAGAACACCAGTGTGCTGGTTAAATAAATAATTAAATAAATCAATTAATAAAATTTAAAAATAAGCATGATCATATATTACAGCAGCCCCATAACCACACCTCCATCCTTTTTTTTCTTTTTAATTTTTTCATGTTCCTGGAAAAAATCTAGAATATTTTGTTCATAATGATGCAACTAGATGATGTCTCATGTGTCCTCTGGTAATATTGCCGCAGTATGAGATGCCGAAAGAACAGAGCGGCGGCTGCGCTGTGATGGCTTCAGACTGTGTTTCAGCCCCGGGTCGCTTTCTCAGCACCAGTGGCTTTTCTGTGCTGTGTGTGTACTTCCTGTCGAGAGGCATAGTGGGATGGCACAGGGTTCTGAACATAATTGTCAATCTGACAATGACAAGCTTATTTATTTTTCCCAGAGCTAATTATGACCCTTCGTTCCTTCGTTCGTTTCTTTGCTCGAGCTCTTGTGTTTTGACAAAGAGATAAAAATGATTTATTATCTGATGTGTTTTTAAAAACAAGCTAAATTAGTCACATAATCAGCTCCTGCGTAAGTAAAATTAAATCCTTACAAATTAATATTAAACACCTTTATAAATAACCGATCTAGTTAAGCGGCATAATTCAAAACAGATGACTAGCAATTATTATTTTAATATTTACACCTGGACATCAGAGCTTTTCACTATGCTGTTATTTTATTTTTGATCATTTGTGTAGATTTATTATTAGTTTTGGATTGGTTTGTTGGTTTGACTCACACCCCTGTGGTTTGGGGGTTCGGTTCCTGCCCCAGCTGTGTGTGTGTGTGTGTGTATGTGTGTGTGTATATGTTCTCCCAGTGCTTCAGCGGTTTTCTCAGAGTATTTCCTCCTCCAAGCATTGTAGGCTGATTGGCATGTCAAAACTGTCTGTAGTGAGTGAATGTATCGTGTAATAGGTTGGCATCCTGTCCAGGGTGTCCCCAGGTTCCCATCCTCACCCCAGGACAGGCTCCAGGTTCCCGGCAACACTCAGTAAGGATAAGCAGTACAGGAACTTTTTCTTTTCTCATTTGGTCTCATTTCCGTTCATCTGCTATCCTCATCTTCTTCTAATCTCTAATCCCTCTTTTCTCCTTAACCACCCTCCTCTTCAATTCTTCTGTCCTACCTGTCCGTCCTTCTCTTCCTGCTGGCCCTCTGCTCTACTCCTCTCTATAAATGAGTAAATAAAAGATGGGGGGCTTTATTGAGAAGTGGTGCACCTACATCATTTCCTGCTGATAAAAACATGATTGGGTGGTGCCAGAGGGATGCAGCTTTGTGCATCGTGGCCACTAACAAATCCAATTTCCACAGGAACACGATGCAGAGCAGACCCCCTGGGCTAGCAGTCACAGCGGACAGCATCCCCTCCCTTCCCTTCTCCATCTCCAACATGCTTCTCCTCGTGCACAAACAATTAGGGCCTGATTTCTCCGTTATTAATCACAGACCCCAGACAAAGCGTGAGATCATAATTAAAATCTATTTGGGAGCATATGCGCCTCGGTCCCCGAAGGCATACGTGTGAGAGTGGAGGGGGGGGCACTTTATAAAAAAAGAAAAATGTAAAAAAAAAAAAAAACCTGAAAAATGACAAGATGTCTACTCAGTTTTGTAAAGACGCAACGTGTTCAGGTGTGTGTGTGTGTGTGTGTGTGAGAGAGAGAGGGTGCAGATAACGAAGAAATGGAGAACGCAAAATTTGTGTCTTTTGGGGAAGCAGATAAATTAAATGCTTGTTTGCTTTCTTGTTGGCGTTTATTTACCTGGATTGTGTCCAAATGAACGAGGCAAAAAAAAAAAAAAGACGGGAAGGAAACGACACACACAAACATAATGAATCACATCAATGTTACCTTATTAAAAGTTTGCTGGTGATGCCAATGAGAAGAGACGTGCGACAGAAGGCGTCAGATGAGAAGCTTGTTATGCCGCAGATTAAAATAAAATCGAGTATAATAAGCCGCAGATTCCTTTTCATGGATTTCAAGCTGAGGCAAAGACGATGAATGTTAACGAACAAACGGCGTCTCCTCTCACGCTCCTCTCTCCATGAGGAAAGCCAGAGGTCAAAGTTTACCGTGTTGTCATTTGAGTCCAACGCATTTGGCCCTGAAGATACAGATAAGATCTGTAATTACCGAGCACGCTCCATACGCAGAAGAGCATGCTATAATAAAATAAAAACGCAAGAATTATTTGCTTCGTGGTTGCCTGGGTGGGGCTTGTGGGAAAGAGGAAAAGATTATTTCAGTAGTTTTACGCGGTTATCTCGGATCAGGCAAGACTGCAAACAAAACAACAATAAAAACACATTAAATCAGATAAATCACTTAACGAGATTAGAAAACGCAATTATAGCTGCTGGTTTAAGATAACTGAAATAGATAGCAGGAGGCGACATGGCACATTTTCTATCTCTAATCTGAGGCCAGGATGCGTGCGGATTATACCGAATAAAAAGAACTCGACTGAACCAGCCGGGATGTTTTTTGTTTTGTTTTGGGGTTTTTTGGGGGGGGGGTTTGTTGTATTTTGCTTTTTTTAGGTTTAGGAAGAAACTCAACATTTTTTTTGTTTGTTTTTTTGGACAGAATTCAAAGTAAGCAAGTGAAAAGAAAAGAGAAATAACTCCAACAATGAGATATAATTTGAACAACATTTTAAGAAACATTTTACTTTCATTTTGCAGGCAATTAATTCTGCTGTACTTTTTAGATCGCACATCACACATACAGAAATCTGCTTCAGGTAGCAGTTTCAAAAAAGAAAAGTTAGTTGAGACTGCAAATCTGTGCTTTGTTAAACAGCACTGATAAAATCCATTTAAAATCCATCCAGGTTTCTATAATAAATGGTTTTTCCAAACCCATGAGATGGATGTTACAGGATGTGTGTTTCTAATGAAGCCTACTTTCTATTTTTCCAATCAATCCAACTATTCTAAATGTCATATAAGACCAGTGTTCATGGTTAATTGTTGTATCTATCGTGCATGTGTGTAAGTGTGTATGCTCAATGGACTATCATCCATCTGAGTGAAGGTGTGATAGATAGATAGATAGATAGATAGATAGATAGATAGATAGATAGATAGATAGATAGATAGATAGATAGATAGATAGATAGATAGATAGATAGATAGATACTTTATTGTCATTGCAAAGTACAGGTACATAGCAACAAAGTGCAGATAAATATGTAAGTATGTGCATTAATAAATAAGGCGATGTCAGTATGTGCATAGAGAAGTATGTGCAAGTTGTATTTACAGCAAATAAAGTGTTAAGTCTAATTATATATTGTGCAAAATGTGTGCATTATTGTATGTACAAGAGTAACAGTGATGCCACACAACATATTAAAGCTTGAGATAGATGAGCTTCAACAGCTGAAGATCACATCAGGTCAGCCAAGAACAGGAATCTGACGCTATCATGGTCACGCTCTGACAGGAGAGGAACCGGATGAGATCTTCAGCTGTTGAAGCTCATCTATCTCAAGCTTTGATGTGTTGTGTGTTCTGAGATGCTTTTCTGCTCACCACAGCTGTAAAGAGTGACAATAAATTCATTGAAAAATGAGAAAATGAAAAATGTGTGTTGTGTGTGAAAATCCCAGGAGATCAGAAGTATCTGAAAAACCAAAATATCATGCCAAGTCACAGAGATTAGAGATCAGACTTTTACTCTATTCTGTGTTTGATGTGAACATTACACGAAGCTCTCGGCCTGTATCCGCATGAATGCATCCACCGCACTGCTGCCACGTGATGGGCTGATTACATAACTACAGGATCGAGTAGGCATGCAGGTCTTCCTAATAAAGTGCAAGTTTCCTCTGGCAGCATTCTGAAGCACAGGTCTCCAATTTAGCTCCTGTGTTAAAGAGGGATTAAGATTCAGCCAGGTATTGACCCATCAGATAAATAAACAAAGCCACAAAGTGTTCGCCATGCTCTCTTATTTATTGTACTTATTAGTTCATTTTGGAGTCCCAGCAGCAGCATCCTGCACTCTCGTTGCTGTGGCCTGGGTTTGATTCTCATGTAGGGAACCAATCCAGGGTTAAATCTTAGGTCTCAAGCCCAGATAAAATGAGATCGGGAAGGGCATGTGGGGTAAAAACCTGTGCCATCAAAATATGTGCATTGAACGACAACAACAACATTAGTTTGTTTAGATGTAGCATTACTGAGCGTGTATCTGTGGCATTAGCGAACGCTTCATTCTCTCGAATCTTCCGAACACAGCTCTATTACAGAAAGCCCAGTATATCTGCAGATAATTTATGCCACTCAAGTTTGAGGTAAGTTTTCCATTAAGTATTTCGCAACAGAAAATAGACACTTGAATAGTGTTTCATAATACATGCGCTGACAACTCTTGTCATCTATCGGCTTTTCTTAGACTGTATTTTACTTCAGGGGACATTTCAGCCTGCTAATTCACACCAGTCGTCCAAATATTGGCCCATAATCATTTGATATTTAGCCAGTAATTAAGCACTGTGTTAGGAAAAGTGCTAGCGTGCGACGTTGGACCTGGCAGACGGAATCATTCTCAGTAGTGACAGAGAAGACAGCAGCATGACAAGGTATCAAGAGTGCGTTTCTTTCTTATTTTTTCTTCCCCAATTCTTCACAACTAGGTTCCTCTACATGCTTAAACTGTGTCGTGCTTTGTTTGCGCTCCAACCCTGGTGGTAATAGAAAGGGCTTCCCTCAGAGAGACGTTCTCATTCAGAACAGCTCATCACTCAGGCATTGACGCCGTCGCTTAACTCGGCCTTGATGTGACAAGGCTGTCGTGGGAGAATGTTGACGGCTCCAACGCTTCCTTTTCTTGCTTCGTCTCATCTCTGCCACCGAACGGATTCGGCCTCCGTCGAGGTTTAGCCAACTCTCGTGTGCTAGCGTTAAAAAATCATGTTTCAAACGAGCCACTTAGTTGCCGACGAGCCACAGGAAGTGGTTTGGACAGAGTGTAAATGTGAGTGCTGTCTGTGTTCCCAGCAGGGAACTCTGTCCAATGATTCCTGCTGCTTCAGATACCCCACTGAGCCGATTTATCAAACAAGCCATCACTTAAAGAAATCCAAACGTCAACTTTTTTTGCCGTATTAGACACAGGTCAAGTTTGAGAGAGGAAATGAATTCTCAGAAATTCGTATTTCTTTTTTTTACTCTGACTTATTACCAAGGTTGCTACACAAAAATAATGTGTAAACATTTATGCAGTTTTTTTTTTTTAATGTTTATTTGTCACTTATTAAATCTAAGATTTAATTCAACTCAATTTAATTTCAGTGGCTCTTTTAACAACAAACATCGGCACAAAGCAGCTTTACATGAATATAAAAATTAACAGGAATATAATTAACATCTTTAATTTAAATTTATGCCTAATGAGCAGGTAAGGGATGGTGGTGAGAAAAACTTTCCTGAGATGATATGAGAAAGCTTGAGAGGACACAGGCTCATGTGTCTGTTAGAGAGAGAGAGAGAGAGAGAGAGAGAGAGAGAGAGAGACAAAAAGACAGAAAGAGAGGCAGACAGACAGAGAAAGAGAGAGAGAGAGAGAGAGAGAGAGAGAGAGAGAGAGAGAGAGAGGCAGGCAGAGACACAGAGAGAGAGAGAGAGAGAGAGAGACAGGCAGAGACACAAACAGACAGACAGAGACACACAGAGAGACATAGACACAGACAGAAAGACAGACAGAGACACAGAGAGAGCAAGAGACAGACAGACTCAGACAGACAGACAGAATCGTGCAGGAGCAATATTTAGTTAAAAGTCTTTTTCAGCCCAAATGCAAGCGGCTGTTTTTGTGGAACATTACATTACATTACATAAAAGTCACTTCTAAACAGCAGTGGAGAAAAATAGCAAGAAAATCTACTTAAAGTCGCAATTAAAGGTGGAAGCATCTAGTCACAAATGTGTGAAAATCCAAAAAGTTTAACTAATAAATACACATGAAACATATGGCACGATTAAATTAATGTCATGTTTTCATCTGAAAAGTAACTCGTTGCTGTCAGGAAAGAGGCAGAAGAGGGGGTGGATGCAGTGCGGTGTGGTGTGAGCTCAAGAAATACAGACAAAACAATTACAAGTGTGAAAAAGCAAGAAATGCCAACATGAACCACAGATACGAGCCAAGAGGCTTAAAGACTACAAGCAATAACGTGGGACATTATCAACATAACGATAACACATAGGTGAGAGTGATTAGTGGGGATGGTCATGTGATGTGCGGGGGCTGATGGGTAGTGTGTCATATGACCAGTGTTTACTATTAGCTAATGCAATCTAGTCTAACATGGCATTAGCAAGAAAACATGCGGTATACTGAATAAAGCTGTTTGTTTTGATTAACTGCTCTGTGGTTAATTCCAGAGTATTGGCAGTTACTTCAACCTTCGTAATTACTTTGTGTGTGTGTGTGTTCCACTGCATTGCATTGTATTTCTCTATTCTTCCTCCAAACTAAGTTGTACTTGTTTGTGTTCAACTGGTGGAAAATTAGTTGAGCAGTTTAATGACTAGATGCTCAGTTCGGATTCTGCTCTGGATCTGACAAGTGAAGAAACCCGAGGATTTGAAGAATTTAGGAACTTTTGTTCACAAGACTGTTCAAAATTGCTCATTGATAAATAGAAAAATAAATAACAATTCAATTAAAATTAAATAAGAGTGACAGAGAGCCTGAGAGAGAGAGAGAGAGACGGGGGGGGATTAACAGGCTGTTCAGATTGGTGACTGTTTAAATGCATGTGAATCTCTTAATGAAGAGAAACAGTCAGAACACACACACACACCTAAGTGACACATAGATCTGGCAAGACCAAGGATGCGAACACGAGCATAAGACCTTGCACTCCTCAGTCGCACTTGTACTTTTGGCATGCTGTACAACTGGCACACACACGCGCGCACACACACACACACACACAATAGTTGAGAACAAGAAGACTCGAACAGAGCAGCCTGTCTGTCTGTTTTGGCAGATAACACAAGGCATATGATCAACCGCTCTGCCAAAAAAATCATCTTCAGACAATTCTGGATTGTCTGAAACAGCTTAGTGTGACAAGTCATGTGTAGGCAATATAGATGAGTGTGTGTGTGTGTGTGTGTGTGGATTTAACACAGTGCAGCTTGTTCATACCCATATTAAAACCTCAGCTTATTGCTTTGAAAGGTCACCCGAGCCTTACCGTATTTGTAGTATCAGGCAGAACTGAGCCTGCTCCATTTGCAAATTTTACAGTACTATCCTTACTAAAAGTACCCAGGATTGTTCAGTGGGGGGAAAAAAGTGAACTGTGTCTTAGTTCATTGCACAAAGTCGGCCTATATGTTGTTTGTCTGCACTGTCTTGTCTTGTCTTGTCTTCCTGTGCACTTCTGTTGTATGTCTAGTTCTGCACCTTAAGACTGCACCTTAAGTATAGTTTAATTTTTTAGTTTAATTTTCATTTTTAAATTATAGTTTAATTTTTTTATCTCTATGTTTGTCTGCGTCACTGTACTTTGTCTGTGTTCTGTGTAGCACCTCTGGTCTAGGAGGAACGTTGTTTCACTTCACTGTGTACTGCATTTGCTAATATATGGTTGAAGTGACAATAAAGCTTCTTTGATTTTGACTTTGATTTGAGTTTTAGTACTAATATGATCATTATGTCGTAAGTAGGTCTATAGTTTACTATAGTTTTAGTAAAGTCTTAAAGTCAACTCCATAAATATTGGAACATTGGTAAAGCTATTGTTATTTTACAATACAGTGTATCACAGTGAAAATAAATATGATTTTGAGCTTGAAGGATCAGCGGTGTAATAATTACAGAACCTGCTGTATGTGTAAACACCCACACAGTAAAATATAGGAAATAGACAATTGGCTGCTCAGTTATTGTGCTTAATCCCTCTAATTTTACCTACAGGTAACTGTGCATTCAATTCCCGGTATTTACGAGTTGGGAAGTCGTAATTACGACATCATGTGTGTTCAAGTCACTGTGGTCGGAGCAAGATGAATGTGCACCTTCTCTCAATTAACTACAAAGAAATCTAAGAAGAATACAAGGAAGTTTTTGAACTCTGTTTCTACAAAATAAAGAACAAAGACTGCACATCAATCTCTCTGTAAATTGTATCGTTACATATTATACCACAATTGTCCATCGTATTAACTGAAATCTGCTTCTGAGACGAGTAAACATTCAACTTCTACAAGTTTACCATCAACTACAATAAAGTTGTATGTTGCATCCATTGATTCCACACAGTGTTTCCAGTTTCCCACTCGTAATTAAGACTTGGTGGTGGCGTTTATATACGTTTAACTTGCATTTACGATCTTTTTGACCAGATAAGCAGATAAAAGGTTTAGAGCTGATTTGGTGTTTGCATTTGGAGCAACTGTTGCTGTTAACTCTAAATAGAATTAAATAAATCCATCAGAGATATTGCAAAAAAACTTTAGAAGTTGGATAAATTCACTATTCAGTTCTTAAAAGAAAGAACACAATAAGAGCTTTGGAACACCAAAAGGTCTGGAAGGCCATGGAAAACAACTGTGAAGAGTGACAGATGAATTATTTTGCTTGTGAAGAAAAACTCCTTCACATCAGTTGGCCAGATCAAGAAAACCCTTCAGGAGGTAGGGTCACAGTATCTGTGTCAAAGTCAACAATCAATATAGGATTTCTGCAGAGTAAATGCAGAGGGTTTGCTATAAACCCTAAAGCCCAGGTTAGAAACAAGAATCCCAGATTAGAATTTGCCAGAAATGGAAAAGAGCGGACTATGGAGAAGAACTGCCCAAAGCGTCCACTTTGTCTTATGGCATGGGTTTGTACTGCTGCCAACTGGTCCCCTTGTATTTATTTATGATGTGACAGCTGATAAAAAAAAAAGTGGCAGGATGAATTCTGAAGTATATCGGGGTTATATTATCTGCTCAGACTCAGCTAAACTCAATAGACACCACTAGGGCAGTGGTGGCTCAAGTGGTTGACTCACAACCTTCTGACTAGAGATGAATCATATTCCCTAGAGATGAATCAAATGACACCATAAGATGAATCTTCAAATAAAAAATAAAATGCATTCTTTCTTTTTACAACCTTGCATTTGTTGCCCCAAAGTAACATGCTTAAATATGCTCCAACATGAATAACAATAACTATGTCAATGTCCAAATGTTTACAAACCTGACTGTATGTAGTGTGGCGGATGTGGTAGCTTAGTGGTTAAGGTGTTGAAATACTGATCAGAAGGTTGTGAGTTAGAATCCCAGGTCCACCAAGCTGCCACCACTGGGCCCCTGAGCAAGGCTCTTAACCCTCAGTTGTATAAGATGAGGTAAAATGTAACTTGCTCTGGAAAGGGGTGTCTGCCAAATGCTAGAAATGTCAACCTTCATTCATTCGGTCATCTTCAGTAACCTGGTCAGGATCATAAAGAGGATATCAGTCCACTGTACACACACACTGTCACATTTATGCTATTTAAACCTGCTGACATGTTTTCAGGTGGTGGTACAAAGCAGAGAACCTGGAAGAAACCTAACTGGACCATGGACACGGTGAAACCACACGAAATTCCACACAGACCGTAATTAGAGTTTAATATCTGATCCCAAACTCTGAAGCTGTGAGACATCAACAATACCCACTGTCCCACGGGATCAAATATCAGCTTAAAGCTTTACTTATATCATCTCAGGGAGTTTTTCCTTGGCAACTTTGCATTTATAAATACTCTAATTTGAATTTATAAATACTCTAATTTGAAACTTTGTCATTCTTATTCTAGATTTTTATATTTCTGTCAAGCTGCTTTTGAGACATTGTTTATTGCTATGCAAATAAAATTCATGTGAATTAATATAAAAGCATAACTTTTAACCCTGTTTTATAAAGAAACTTTATTAAAAACATGGCTGTGTCCTGGAAAAATAAAATAAAAAAATAAAAACTGGCATCATTATTTAAGCTAGGATTTGTTTCTTAAATCTAAAATTAAATTTCACCGTCTCGCAGATTTCTGCCACTTACACAACACAGGTGAAATGCATCACAGGTCAATACTCTAGCTGGTCTTTAAAACTGTTTTTTTCTTTTCTTTTCTTTTTCACCCTGTAAATATGTGTTACAGAAACATAGCACTTATCTAGCCTTTAAAGGAAACCTATTTACTGATCATTCTGTTAACAGTAGGTGGGTTTTTGGTTGTTCCAACAAAGAAGCACACGTTTTATTTCTCCCAGAGTCAACCTATTTTGGAGTTTTGAGCAACACTCATAAAATCTCTACAGATTTTTTCTGATATTCATCAATAATTTTCATATGTTTAAAAAAAAGAAAATAGGAAAAAGTGTAAAAAGAAAATCTTTCAAATTGTTTAAATCCTGCTTATATGTGTGTGTATGTATATGCAAGGATGGAAAAAGCACTAAGAACTTTTGCTTTCTTTAATTAATGTCATAAAAAACTTTTATAATCTATCAAAAGCTGTTATTGGAATAATTAGACCAATTAATTAGACCAAGCAAGTTTGTTATTGGAATCCATGCTAGTCTCACTTAATATAAGCAAACAAAACAGTTAAATACAGTATGGAGGCATTTAATGTTAGCAAATTAGCTCAACAATCATTTTTTAGATTAGAGAGAGTAGTGATAGCGATGGAGGCAAAGGAGACCGCGTTGGATCAAATCTTTGCTAACTTTATCATATTGTTATGATGTACATCTCGCTGAGGGCACAGTACACAGCAACCTGCAGCGGGAGTTTACTTTCGCATTCGTCCTGCTAATTTCTCTTGTTCTTTGATTATTTACTTGTTTTAAATTCTCATTAATCCGAAGCTCATTTAATGATCAGCTCTTCTGTTGTTTGCGCTTATTTTTTGTTCCCTGTTTTCTGTTTTCTCACACTAGCCTATGATAATCCATCCGTCTGCAAATTACCCGAGCTTGGCCTGGTTTACGATTTGGGCTTTGCCTTGTGTATATTAAAGCCTGCTCCACCTGCATGTGCATCTGCTTCTGTGTTACAAACCTGCCACGTGACACATATTAAAACATCTTCCTGAAAACATTTTGATTTAAAAAAAAAAATGATAAAGAAGTTTCCACTTTTATGTTGCTTACAAAATAATTGTTTATATGTTCTCTGCATGGTATTTAGCACTCAATAGACAAAAATGGACATTGTTACAAATCAGCTTTAAAGCAACACACAGTAGCTTCACTATGAGCATCAGAGTCCGACTTTTTTAGCTGTAGCTTTTTAGTCTATGAGTTAAGTTGCTGACTGTATAATGAATGAGACTAAAAGCGTAAACTTTAGCAAGTGCAGTCATTAGGCAATCCAAATAAGTCCATCCAAAGCCATCTCTAGAGTATCCATGTGATCCCATCCGCAGCAGTCTCACTGCATGCTTTAGGCTAGCATTGATTCTCAAAGCAAATATCTACCTCTAATTAAATTTGAACATAGACCCGGAGGAAGAGAACAAGTAAGGAGTTAAATACAATGTGTACATCTACTTCAGAAGTGACAGCAATTAAATATGTCCACTAGGCCTATTTCTGTTATTGTGTGGTGTTTCCATGTGAGAGCATAACCCAGAATAAAATAAAATAGCATTGTGATGTCATTAGACATAATAAAATGTAACCCTGCTTGTATGAGAGACCATAATGTGTGTAGCAGAGGGATATCTGTGTTTTTAAAAATAGCATTTTTCCACAGCCAGCTCCTTCACTGCCTGTGGCTATCCTCCTGGACACAGCATGCTGCACCCCTCGCATGCTGTTTTCGTCTGTGGATCAGATCGTCCTCAGTGGCCCGCAGTGATTAGAGCTCCATCAGCTGGGTCTGTGCAGGGTGGAGGAGTTCAGCTAAGACAGACAGACTGCACTGCCACTGCCACTGCACACGTTCCCTCTGGTTGCCCTGCCCTTCTGTCCACAGATCTGGGAGCAAAACACATGCTGCTACAGATTAATAGTGGGAGGGAGAGAGAGAGAGAGAGAGAGAGAGAGAGAGCATTTCAAACTGACTCAGAAATCCATCATTTTTGACCTCTGGATGTTCTTCCATGTTTGTCTTTTTAGCAATAAGTTAGCCAGCTAACTCTGTTTGATTGATATTTGAGTGATTTGTATTAACATTATATATGTTTTCTGGGAACAAAAAGTAATCTGTTACAGAGAAATAATGAGAGAGAGACAGAGAGAGAGAGAGTGAGAGAGAAGAAGAAAGAGAGAAAGAGAAAATCATACAGCATTTGAACTGCATTAGAAGTAGGAAATTCATCATTTTTGACCTCCATGTTTGTTTGCTCCATGTTAACTCTGTTTGGTTGATATTTGAGTGATTTATATTAACATATTAACATATATGTTTTCTGGGAGATAGAGAGAGAGAGAGAGAGAGAGAGAGAGAGAGACCTACCTTTGAAGGAAGTTTAAAGGTGGAGCTCAAAATGACAATTTTCGACATTCCTCCATGCTGTTGTTTTGAATGTCCTACATATTTTTGCCCATAAAAGTAATTGATTTAATCATGTCATTATTGCTGTGTGTGTGTGTGTGTGTGTGTGTGTGTGTACGCTCATGCCAAGTGTAAAGAATGCCAAGCCCATAATGAATTTAGATAAGGATTCTTGTGGGCAACCATCCCAAATAAATCGATAACTAAAGGCAGCAATTATTTTCATGCCTTATCCCTTATACATAATTAATTTTCCATAAATATGTTGGTTTTTTTTTTATTTGTGTGTGTGGTTTAAACCACTGACACTGTTAATTAAACATTCTTTTGTTTAAGCATTAAGGGTGGGTCTCACACCCACACACAAACACACACACAAACACACACACCCATGCTGCCACTGTTATCTTTAAGCACAGCAAAATCGCTTTCCTAATGATTATCTCTCCCCATAGTGAGCTTTTTTATCTGCTTTAGATGTGTTTTCTTGCCTCAGTTCAGATCTGCCAGGAGCAATTACTTCAGCTGTGAAAGGAGGTGCTTTTAAGCAGAAAAATAACATTATCTGTATACTGATCAATGCCTCTGCTCATGGGTGTGTGTGTGTGTGTGTGTGTGTTTGTGTGTGGGCATGTAACTGTGTGAACACTGGCATGTAACTGTCAAGGTGATTTATATATATATAATAAATAATTTTGTGTGTGTGTGTGTATATATATATATATATAGAGAGAGAGAGAGAGAGAGAGAGAGAGAGAGAGAGTATTTATTATATATATATATATATATATATATATATATATATATATATATATATATATATATATATATATATATATATATATATAATAAAATGTTCTACAAAAAAATCCCCAGAAGAATGCATCTTAACCCAAAACGGCAGTCGTGCACTGTATATTGTTGGGGGTGTGCACCCCCAGGAAGAGAACACTGCCCTCTTTAGACACATGAATAACTGTTTCATACATGAGGTAGTTACTAAAGATTGATGGTTCGACCACAGGGGGAGACTATAGCGTTCCTATAGTGATGATTAACAACAATATTATGGAGGACATTTCTAGGATAATATTTTTTTACTACAATGATATGTTTTAAGTGCATGAGACAAGTGGCTTATGCTAATGTCGATTACCCCACACTGAAAAATTAAGACAGAAAATTCGTCGCGTTCTACAGCACATATTACAGGCCTCGCATAAAATATGCTAACTCCATAGAACAGAATAATAGAGCGAAATACCTGCAGAGAATATAGTTATTATAGTTATTGTTTGCCTCTGTCATTGCAGGCTACAAGACGTCCTACTCCTCCTCCAGTTAAGGAGCCTTTTGCTCCAGAGCCAAATAAATAATAAGGCGCGTCTCTGGTGGTCCCGCTGGATAAATGCTTGGTTAAGTGCTTCTCCACCCAATGCATCGCCTACTGCAACAGCAGATTTGTTCAAAACATGGAAAGAAATAAATCTCGTTCTCCTCAGGAGGAGGTGACAATGACTTTTTCATGTTTGCCTATTTGTTTTTATTTAGTTGAACACACCTTCCGATGAACCATGGAAACGAAACCAAGAAAAATATGGAGAAACATAGCATCTTATATATTCATTTCTTGTGTGTCAGTGTGTCCCTGTTGTCTTAGGTATACCAAAGTTACTGCAAATGTGCTGTTCTATATGAAAACTATTTGCCACTGTGTCTCACAAAAGTAGAATTTACAAAGTTTCATGCCATAATAAGAATATACGAATAATGCCTCGAGCAGCGATCACCAGGGTCCAAGCACCGTAGTGTTTGTGAGATATCACAGATGCAATTGATATTCATTATCCAACTGCCTTTTAATTAATTCCAAAGGATACATCGATTTGCCCAGCTGTCCAGCCTGCTAGCACTTCCAAAAGTAAATTTCCCTTTTCTCTAAATGTATTAACATTTTAATCAACATTTACTCAAACCCTACATTTTGACTGAATGTCTAACACTCAACACACTGAGCTACAGGAAGCAGTATGAGCAGTGTGAGCTTCAGAGTTTTTGGCTGAAAGCATTGATTGAAATACATACAATCTGTCTTTTATATTTTATATGAAAAATCAAACAGGAATTATTTTTCGATTATTGGATTTGTTCAAGACTCAACAATGCAATTGCGGGGGGAAAAAAATTGTTGCATGTGAGCAAATAAGTCCATCCACCGCCATCTTTAGAGCATTCGTGTGTAGTCACATCCACAGCAGTCTCACGACAAGCTTTAGGCTTCAATCATTGATTCTTCCTGTAATTAATATAAAACTCATGAGCATTAATTCAGTGAGAGGAAAGGATTAATTCTGAGAGGACAAGAAGTTAAACAAGGAGGCTAACTGCAATGTGTACAGCTATTTCAGAAGTGAAAACAAATAATATGAGAAAAAGAAGAAGAAGAAAAAGACTGACTTTTGGATTGGAAAAAATGCCATGGTTTAATTTGCTGTGTGAAACTGACATAACTGGCCCACTATAGACTGGTTGTACTATACTCTCCATCCATCCATTTTCTATACCCGCTTTATTCCTTATTAGGGTCACGGGGATCTGTTTTTGATATTGTGGACTGTGGGAGGAAAACCACACAAACACATGGAGAACAAACTCCACACAGAAAGGCCCCTGCCTGTTCAAACTTGGGATTCAAACCCAAGACCTTCTTGCTGTGAGGCAACGGTGCTAACCACTAAACCATCATGCTACCCTGTACTATACTAGTTTTATACTATTGTAATGGACTTACAATATAATTCAATTCAGTTCAATAAATCAATATAAATAATACAGAGTATATTCAGAACAAGGCAAGAAACAGTCAAAATGACGCCGAATATAGCTCTCAAGCTCCAACAAATTCCTGCAGTTTTTCATTTGTACTTCTAATTTTACTGTTTTTCATGTTAGAAGTAGTTAGTAAGCATATATTTATAGTAGTATTTAAATTTGCACATTCCATGATGTCTGGAGCTGTACTTCTATACGTGTGACGATGGTGCTGTGACAATATAGAGGTTTGATTTGATTTGATCAATCCCATGTCCCATGAGTTGGTAGTTGATACCTGATGACATGGTCAAATATTCAGCAAACACCTTTATCCAGACTGACTTACATTTATCTCATTTATACAACTACAGACTAAAGGCTTTGCTCAAACCTCCAGCGGTGGCATCTTGGCAGTGCTGGGATTAAAACTCATGACCTTCAGAGCAGAAAGCTGAGGTCATAACCACTGCTCTGCTATTAGCACCAAACAAGGCAAGATTTTTCTTAAAATTGTGTCCTGAATATGTTTTGATGACTCAGAGGTAATACAACATCCATCCTGAATGAATTTATTTGCCTATCACAAAAACAGATGGTTCGAAAATGTCAAGATGTTTTGAGGATCAGACAGTGTTAAGTAATCACTTTTCATAAACGAGGAAGCTTGGAACTGCGAGCATATGTTTGGCATATTATGCAAATGAGTCCCAATTCAAATAGGTGGAGCTAAAGCTTTGGGGGCAGTGGCCAAAGTGTGTGTAAATGTCAAAACCTTTTAAATCATTTTTAGTCTTTTGTTGATTGGAAATAATTGTGATGATGTATGATACAGTCTGCCAAAAAGCTAAGAAATAGTTAACAAAAATCTAGGCAAATGGAAAGGTTTAGCTAAATAAACCCCGTAATAATAAAATTAATAATAATAATAATAATAATAATAATAATAATAATAATAATAATAAACCAAGTTAAATAAGTACACTTTAATCTAGATTTGAAGTTGGAGATCCTGTGCCTCAGCCAATCCCTGTGTCGATCTCCAAATTCCTGACAGACAGACCACAGGCAGTACGGCTGGGCAACCATGTCTCACCCTAACTCACCCTCAGCACTAGAGCCCCCCAGGGCTGTGTTCTGAGCCCCCTGCTGTACTCTCTGTATACCTACGATTGTGTGGCCACTTCCAGCTCCACCAACATCATTAAGTTTGTGGACGATACTGTGGTGGTGGGCCTGATCTCCAACAATGACCTACCTAGAGGAGGTTAGAAACCTGGAATTGTGGTGCCAGGTCAATAATCTCCTCCTGAACGTCAGCAAGACTAAGGAGCTGATAGTGGACTTCAGTACCAAGCAGGATAGGAATTACCAGCCCCTGACTATCAACGGGTCCCCAGTGGAGAGAGTGGATAGTTTCCGGTACCTAGGTGTTTACATCACGCAGGACCTGACATGGTCCTGTCATATCAACACCCTGGTGAAGAAGCCCCGGCAGCGTCTTAGAAGCCTAAAAGTCTTTAAACTGCCCTCAAAGCTGCTAAAGACATTCTACACCTGCACCATTGAGAGCATCCTGATGGGAAGTATCACTGCCTGGTTTGGAAACAGCACCAAACAGGAGAGGCAAGCTCTCCAGAGTGTGGTGCAATCAGCCGAGTGTACCATCCGCACCGAGCTTCCTGACCTGGACACTATATACAGCAAGCGGTGCTGGACCAAGGCCAGGAAGATAATGAAGGACCTCAGCTATCCCAACAATGGACTCTTCTCTCTGTTGCAGTCAGGGAAACGTTTCCATTCCTTGAAGGCCAACACAGAGAGAATGAGGAGGAGCTTCTTCCCGCAGGCCATTCGGGCCCTCAACCAGAACACCTAGAACCTGGACTTTCTAGACTTACCGCACACATGAACATTACATTCTACCTCAGCTGATTGTTGCACACACAATAATTGCACTACTTGCAATACTCTGCACTACTCTGCACACACAATAACCACACTCACTGCACGTTTGTGTGCATACTGCACTGACACTTTACTGTTACAATTGGTATTTGTACAATAGTTATCGTTATTCCTGTTAAAATTGGACATTTATAATTTCCCTTACATATATATATTTATCTTATGTATGCACATTGCACATATCGTATTATATATTGTCATTACATTTATATTTATATTTGTCTTTTTTTATCTACATACATGTATATGCTATATACTATATTATAGATGTTTATACATATATATTATTTATATATTTTTATAAATATTTTATCATATTATATTACATTATCATATTATTATATTATATATATTATTATATTATATATAATATATTGTATCATATTATTATTATTTATGTTTATATTATATTATATTATATTATATTATATTATATTATATTATATTATATTATATTATATTATATTATATACATACTTTTACTTTTATTTTTATTTTTTATATATATATTTTATATATTTTTATATACACATATATTTGTATATGTATATACGATACACAATTGGCTTTACATAATTATTGGTGTTTTTCATAATTTATCATGTCTTTAATTTCTACTATGATTTTTTTTTGTTTTTATTCTTCCTACTGTATTTTTCTATATATATTCTTATTACCTATATCCCTATACTTTTCTTGTCCACGCACTTTAAATTCTTTCTTCAAATGTAGGACAGTCGTAAAAAGCATTTCACTACATGTCGTACTGTGTATGATTTCGTATGTGATAAATAAAATTTGGATTTGAATTTGAAAGGATTCTTTGTTTATAATTTTCTTCCTAACTCTTCCACGGTTTCAAGAAAACCGTTTTTCATAATCTAGGAAGCTGCTGTTCATTCATGCTGCTTTCAATTTTTCTTTCAAACTCAGGATCAATCAAATTACTGCCAGCAGGACACAATGGCTTCAACATGAACCTCTTTATCAACAGCTACACAAAAGCAGTGACCAAAACATGCAGCATCGAACCTGATAGTAGCAGCGGTTTCAGAGAGCGAATTCGTAAGAGGAGGCGATGCCTGCGTTCCTAATATACTTAGAGCCCTTTAGATAAATGTGTACCCACAGTGTTTAAAATGACAACGATTGAGAGGTTGTTATAGCGCCATTTGGGATGGAAAATTGTCTCATTCTAATACTCGCCATTCACTGCAGAAATATATGGATACTGCTGAGCAAAGTGAATTAACAACACAACTTTTGTACCTACGTCATGTGCCGTTTTTCTGGTTTCTGGGTCTGAACGTCTCCATGGACAGTGCCTGTAGAGGCTTTATTGCACCCTTTTACTTGTTTAGCCATGTTACCTGTCAGGATCTGTACTAGTTACATCTCTGTGCTGTGTTTTATATAACTCAGCACTACAAGCCCACTAAGAATAGATGCAATCTCATTCTTATACAATTCATTACTATTAAATTATGCTTCACAGGCTTAAGTCCCTGTCCGGGACAGACGTGCAAGACATTTACTAATCACAGCTTGAACCATCAAGTTGGGCCATGCCTTGGATTAGCATGGATGACAACATAAGCCAGACGATTGCCAAAACTAACAAATTAATCAGCATTACAGAAAGCCACCTGGTTGACGAGAAGCTCAAAGCAATGGACAACACAGCAGTGCCCTATGGCCCTACTGGCTAGAGGAAGTGCTCAGAGACAACAGATGGTGGTCGTGTCCCTATACTTAGCAACACACACTCAGTCACACACACACACACACACACACAGCATTGTGTCTGCTTTCCTAGAGAACAGGCCGGCTCCACAGGTGTATCAAGACATCCCACCTGGTCCTAATCACCAAGAGCTAACAGGCTGGCCACTGAGGCAGATGATGACATGTCCAACAGCCTCCAGAAATCTTCTGAGAGACTGCCAGTCGCCGGAAACAGCATGTTGCACACATTCAGAAGGGGCAGTGCTACTGTCTTGGGCAGTGCCCTGATGAAGCCCATCTGGACGATGCTTCCTGCTCAGGGTATGGACAAACTGAGCTTTGCACATAAATCTTACGTCCTGGCATTTCATCAACCTGAGCATTTCCACGCGATGTCTCGACTAACTGGAACGTCTTACAGCCCCAGATATTTAAACGGAATGAGGTGTTACTTCGAGTCTAATAATGGAAGCAATGAACATTCAGATAAGGAATATTATCCTATTCCACTGGCACTGGCATGACAGCGAAATCGTAGAAGACTGTATTACAATACCCACAGGCAAATGTTCTCTGAAGGTAGACACCGATTATTTATTATAATTACTAGGGATGTTAAATCAGATTTTACTGTCTGCCTGTATACTGGCATAACCTTCCTTTCGCAGACTTTATTTACTGCTAGACGCCTGTCAGGATGAGCAAAACCACCACTCAGCTACATCACTAGCATTAAATCTACACAGGAAGTCATATACACCTGTAACACATGTAGCAAGCTCTAGTTAAAATGGCTTAGAAGGGAAACTAATGTGTTTGGGACTTTGGTTTGACACTAACCTTTTCTGTTAATCTAATCTGTTAGACTGCATAATATGATACCTTATCGGATGATTATTTTTTTTAAAAATCAACGTCATATTTCTTTCATCTAATAAACACCCTTATCCAGAGTGGCTTACTTTTTATCTTACTCCATAAACTACACAAATTCGTGATCGACTCAGACCCCTTTAAATTCCATATGAAAACAACGGCAGACTTCGGCTCTTCCCCGTCTTTCAGCGTGTTCTTCAATCCACAGACCGCAGCATTGCAGAACGAGGATCAGAGGACGTGTGTGTGTGTGTTTGTGTGTGTGAGATCAGGAAGACTTGTATTTGGCTTGTTCAGTACTCAAATGTTATACACATCTATGCAATACAGTGGAATTCTGCAATAGGTTTACCATCCTACCCTGTTAGTCAAATCATTATTTAATTTATTTTTTTATTTTTTATTATTATACCCCCCCTTAAATGAAAATCCTAGAATCGCCCCTGGTGTGGGGTCACAATAGTTCTTTTCAGGCCGGGTCAAACACACAAAAATATTTTCGAAGACTGAAAATTTGTGTCGAAAATACATTCACATTAACATTCGTTTGAATTTTGTTCGAAATGTTGATATTCGTTGCAATCCTGTATGAAACAAGAACCAGCGTTCCTGGCGGTCGAGTCGTACACCGAAAATATTTTCGTACACTGAGGTCAAATTGACTCGAAAATTCAAACACAGGGGTAGTCGAGGACCGAGGCACCACTGTACTCAAATTTTCTAAAAAATAATCAGAATAATTTTATAACTATATAAATATATATATATATATATATATATATATATATATATATATATATATATATATATATATATATAAATATGTCTTTTTTATAGAATCTGTGCACTTTTCTTGACACAAGCTTCAGAATCCTAAAGGTTGAGACACTTCTAGTGGCTATTTACACTTCTGTGTTGGTTGCATCATCTCTTAGATAGACTGGAGGTCATAAGTTTACCCACCCCTTGCAGAAGTTTTAATAGTTAAAAAAGTTCTTCAAAAAATAAAACATAAATCTTTAAGGTCCAGCACATTATTTTGCTTTTCATCATAATATCTTTCTCTTTCTCTCTCTACCTTCTCTGTCAAGCTATACACCCCACTCCTGAGCTCCCAGTGTTTGCCATTTTCCAGTGCGACCACTGCCCTACCCCTGGTCGGAGTCTCGCCGCTTGATGGTGCCCACTGATGCTGTGGATGGATCTGTGTAGACCAGGAGACAGCCATGGACAGAGCCACTTGGGACTTTCACACCATCACAGATATGCCATTTCTAGAGAGTTTCTAGTTCAAGAACTAGAGTTTATAATGACCTTAGAAACTACAATGACCTAATAGTTCCTCATGGGTCATTGATGGCTGTTGTAGAAAGGACATTAATCAGTTACAGTTACATTATTTTCTGTTTAGTGTCACCCAAATGAGGATGGGTTCCCTTCTGAGCCTGGTTCCTCTCAAGGTTTCTTCCTTTCCCAGGGACTTTTTCCTTGCCACCGTTGCCACAGACTTGCTCATTAGGGATAAAATAGTCTAATTATAGAATTTAATAATTTATTCTTATTTCTAGTTAATTAGTTATTTTTTATTTTTTATTATTATTTTTCATTTTCCCCTCCCCTTTCTCTGTTTTCTTCTTTTGTAAAGCTGCTTTGAGACGATGTTCATTGTAAAAGGCGCTATACAAAATAAATTGAATTGAATTGAATTGAATTGAATCAGCAACTATATGATATTAAGATTCATTTTGTCACACTGAAGAACACACTATTACAAAGGTGCAAACGCTAAGTGATGCTCAAGAAGGCAAAACATTAAGCGTATGTAAGGGGGTGTAAACTTTAGAACAGAATTTCATCTTTATTCTGTTTAAAGATTTTTTTTCAGGTATTACTGCCCTTTAGAGGCTACATAAGGTATTTCTGTTTACTTGAAGAATAATACTAATATACATCAATCCTCCTGTTCAAAAGTTTACACACCCCTGGCTTTAATTTTTGTGAAGAACTGTGGGCTGTTTAACTGCTCAGGACAAACTCGTGAGCAACTCTAACAAAATATATAAATATATAAAGAGTCGATCATCCAGGTAACAGCACACAGTATTAAGAATCAAGCGTATATAAACTTTTAAACAGGTTCATGTTTGTAAATTCGGGTTATTCTTGTGTCTTGTGGATTATGTTGTGTGTAAATCATCTGTTATGGGAAACAGTTTATTCAGGGCGGGGCAATGCCGTGTGTAATAGTATGATCTCAACTGCAGTTATTTAAAGAGTTACTACTCAGTGTTTGTGCTGTTAGTGACATCTTGTGAAAGTAACAAAAAAGCAAAATAAAAAAAAAGGCTGTCTTAAAAAACTAGAAAAGGGGAGAAAGATGCGATGCCTAATAAGTGGAAATGGGTTGAGTGACAAAGGGGATAAGTGGTTGGTTGAGAGGGTTAAAGAGGGGTTGAGGGGGATTCACAGGCGGTTTATATCCACTTTGCGTTAGTGTGCCTCTGGGACTTTAATAATTGATAGAAAGCACATTACGGTTTACTCTTAACACTGTACAATCGCCAGTTAACTGCCTTTCCGAATGTCTATTTGTCTCGTTTCTGCCTCTGTTTTTCCCTGTTATGGAGGAAGAAACTAAACAGTGGGCATTTTAACGATTCCACAATGACTCTCCATTTCAGCAGCTTCCCTCATTCCAGCCTCTACTGCAGGGCATTTGCAACCTGTCAAGTGTGTTTGTGTGTGTATGTGTATACAATGTGTACGATGCATGCCCTTAAAACAGAGCATAAGGGAGATGGAAGAGAGTAAAGCCTGCAGATGTTATTAATTTGTGTGAACATAAAACATGCATATGTATACACACAAACGAGTAACCCGATCTCTTCCTCATCGTAAGGGAGATACTCTAATGTCGGCTAGATGGCACTCCAAGGGAGCGTCCAAATCGAAAACAACGGCCTTTTTAGCATGTTAAACAGTGTCAGTGTCCTCTGGCCAGAGAGAACTCTGTACAAGTCACAGTTTGCCTGAATGTCCTCTAAAGGTCAAAGCTCAAACACAAGGGCGGGATCTGTTTAAGCACATTGAGCCTGGCACCTCGCCTCTGCCTTTGCCACAGGGCACATCAGGCCACACTGACCACTCTACAGCCGTCTGAACCGTGTTGGCATGGCGTGCTAGTCATCCTGCCTCGCGGCCGATATTTTCCAAGGCCGTCCTTCTCTTGTGAATGAAATGCAAACTGTACAATAGTCATTTTCCTTACAACAGTCATTACCTTATCATGTAGCTAGAGCTGAAGCAATTTCATGCTTTAATTCCTGACAAGCTTTTTCTCATGCAGCTTTGTGCAATGTCTATTGTTATTGTCTGTTATAGCAAAAAAATAAATAAATAAATAAAGCGATACAAACAAAAGTGAATTGGATTTCTATGAAAAGCTGACATTATGATACTTTTCGTTGCAAATTAAATTGGACTAATCTACCTGATATTTGCCAGACTTAAAATTTAGGTTACATTAAGGGCCATCAAAGAAATTCTATTAGTATTCTTGCACCAGGGGCGGCATTTGAGTGAAAAAAGAAATAATGTAAATAAATAAGGCTACAGATTTCTGTTTTGTGTAATCAACTAGCACCTGCATCAAGGACTTGTGAGCTAACAACTGTGACATTTTAAAGGGACGATGTCAAATGATTTACATTTGCCTTTTTTTGTTACAGTGGTTTATAGGTTAACTGGTTGCTTGTCTGCATTTGAATGCTCCAGAAAATACATATTTTTGTAGTCTAACCTGGAATCAATCAACACTCTGGTTCTCTGGTTTTTCTACTGCACTAATTCTCCTTATACAGTATTTATTTAAATTATTTACCTGTGTATATGTTTGCACCTGACACCAAGACAAGTTCCTAGTACTGTAAAGTGCTCCTTGCTGACCCTTTGCTGTACCTGGCAATAAAACGTTTTCTGATTCTGATTCTGATTCTGATTCTCTTGACAAAAAGCCAGTAGGATTTTTTTTCATTGGTTTTAGGATTATTGCAAAGAAAAAAGAAATGATGTGACCAACACAACTTGATGATTTTTACACATTTTATTCAAGACAATCTTGACAAATGAACACTTTTGAACTTTTCTAAATTTTGAAGCTTAAATACAAAAATAAAATGCTAAAGTTGGGCAATAGACTAGACATGACATCAGGCATGACTTCAGCATCACCACTACTAAGCCTACAACAGACAATCTTCCGATCTTTATTTAAAAACATATTTTCTGCATTTTGTTGGTGATTCTGAATGAAGGAAACCAACAAAAACAATGAAAAGGGTGTAGTAGATATGTTTTTCCATTCCGCGTGATGCCATTTAGCATCCCTGACATCCTCTGTAGTCCCGTTCAGTCACTTGTTGGCATCACATTCTCCTTTTTTCAATTCACATATTCAGTGGAACCTCGGCATACCAATTTAATTCGTTCTGGAGGCGAGTTCTTGAGGCGAAATGAATTTTCCCATAAGAAATAATTAGAAAATGCAGATAATCCGTTCCAGCCACCCAAAAATATTACCAATATTACCAATATGAAGCGTATGTAAACTGTTTGGCTGCTTACAAAGAACTGACCCAAGCCAAGCATTCCACGTCAAGGGTCCTCACAGGAAGTGGTGCCACCAAGCTTGGGCTAAAAATAGAACAGACCGCCCACACCACCGATCTGTCAACAAAAAAACGCCCAAAAAATCACCTAGCTTTTGAACGCATGCTGAAGGAAACGTTGGTATGGTGGGTTGAGTCTTTTGAAACAGCTTTCACTGAGAAAGAAATCTGTAAAATTTGTAAATTCGCTTCAGTTGGCTTCGCTTAGCTTTCCACTGACGCAAACAAGGTTTTATGTAATAGATTACATTAGACTTCAGTGTCATTTCTACATCTGTTAAGGTGACTTCATATCTATAAGGTGATTGCATATCTCACAATCCATCACCACCATCAACTGGAGCTGTAGGATGAATCACTGACTTCTGAGACTGCTGTGCATGCTGGGTAATGAGTGGTGCATTATGATGGAGATCCTCACCATTCTGTCATTAGTTGAGATTGTGGGGTAGCATTAGATGGCTATGTGGATGCACACGCTAGTCAACTAGAGATGACCACTTACAATTCATGCTGCAATTTCATCATTACAGTGATACTGTTATTTAAAAAAAAAAATAACACTACATTTTCAGTGAAAACAGTAAACAGATTATGAAACATGGCCTGTCAGTGTTGAGCCGTTTCTTTTTCTCTCCTGTTGTGTTTTCAGGCAGCTTCCAGGGGAAACTGGGATGACTAAAACTGTGATGGTTTGGGGCTCGGAAGCTGGGGAAGGCACACCAGCAGGGGAATCTCATTCCAAATTGGTGGTGGTATTTGTCAGTATTGAACATATCCATAAAACATTTGAGTATTTACATGTTATAAGAGTTTGAATTGACTTAAAATGGGCTCTGCTGGGGAGAGGAGAGGAACTATATTACTCTGACTAATAACTGAGGGTCGGCTGTGAGATTGTGAGCAGCTCTGTATTGTGAAGGTCTTCTGTTAGCGAGAAAGTGATTTTTTTAAAAAGATATTGTAAATAATTTGAGATGTGAAGCAATTTGCTATTTTACAACCTTTATATATTGGTATATATATATAAATATGTATATATACTGTATATAATAACCACTTAAATCCCTTCTTGGTGGACTAGTATGTGGTTGTAGGGGTTTGGGGCTTTCTATAGAACCAATCAATTGACTTTTGATGAATGTCTAGGAGTGCACTGACCCAATTGCGCTTGGGTTTCGGAGGTGGTTTAATAAACCGGGTTGGGAGAAATGACCAATAAGAGAAACCCTTATGATCAGCAAGGTATCACAAAGGTGAGATATTTCACACCATCCTGTGACACCGTTCTCCAGGCAGTAGGGGATTACTCACCATGGGAACATGGGAAGTTCATCTTCAGTAGCTGTAAGTGGTACAAAATGGACCTAACAAGAACTTGACAGTCCCATAGAATTAAGAGGGTTTTGGCAGTGAATTCCCGGTTACTGCTGTAATTTAGCTGAGTGCGCTGGAGTTATACTGGTCTAAGTACAGCTCTTTTCATTCAGTGAATAATCAAGTCAAGTGGGTTTTAATTGTGATTCCTCTATAGAGCTTGTGTACATTGCAATGAAATGCTTCTCCAGGACCATGGTGCAGCCCAGTACACAAGACTACATATACTTTATAGATGTTGTAGTGAAAAAAATCATCATCATTATCATAATCCTATTTTAGTCTGGAAAAGGATTACTGGTCTTTAACCAGACACCATCATTTCCCTTCCATAACTGTGTACTATATTGTGAGAAAAGTCTAATAGTGTAACCAGGAAATTCATTCTAGTTTTAACATGAAGTCTGCCTTGTTGAAGTTGTTCACTGGAGACTTGAGTGTAAAACTGTTCATATGAATTGCAGTCCCAAAGCTATCTTTATGGATTCTTCTGTAAGCAGTACAATCCAAAGTAATCCTGCATATCTCCAGGATGTCCATGTGGTCCATCAGCAGCAGCAGTGCACATCTCCATCGCCAACGTGAAGCAGGGTTTCATGATGGATCGGCAGGTCCAGAGAGCAGAAGTCATCCTGGTAGAGACAGAGTGAGAAAAAAAAATAAAGACTTGGTCCACTAACTCTTTAGATCTACACTACCCTCATCCATGATTCCAGTCCAATCCTGCACCAGCACACTGCTTCGGTTAATGAGTCTCCTCGATGAACTAGATGAGCTCTGGTGTATTAGAGTTAGAAGTGAATTCTGTACAAAGATGTCTATTAAGATATATCCAGGAACAGGAGAAGATCATTGAATAAAACTATGCAATGTACAATGCTAAAGATGCTATCTGGTTACAGGAACAATAACACAATGAGCTGAAGGCATGTGTAGTCGAATGAGCAGTGCAGCAGGTGGTGACATTTTATTTCTCCAGGAACAGATGAAAAAGCTCCAGGAATCTAATTTGCCCTTAATAAAGGCGAATCCTGCATGGTTAATGTTCACCAGATGTAGAACATGTAGATGAGATGGAAGTAGCATGGTCTCAAACTGTCATCAACAGCTACAAAGTACACAAAGACACAAAGCACAGCTTCAGCTTTGTAACTGACTTGTCATTCACTCAGGCCAACACAGTACTGTGATTATTTTTTTTTTATTTATTCCTTTATTATTTACTTCTATCTTTTTTACATGTTATATCTTTAGGCTACAAGCTTCCAATTGCTAAAGAACTGAGCACTAAGTGTACCAGGGAGAAACTAGGACAACAAAACGCTGATAATACGGAAATCAAAATACAATATATTACCAATTATGTAACAGGAATGAATTTTTTATTTATTTTTTAAATTTTTTTTGTAGCAACAGATGTTGCTTTTCTTTACGTTTGTGTGCCCCTGTGCTGAACATTAACATTTAGGGCTGCATGAGAGAAGGCATGTAAATTAGCTTTACTATTTTAATCTGGTTTGTCTCTCTCCTGTTCACACACATACACACACACACACAAAGCAATTACAGGTTTAGCTTCAGAGTGGAATATTCATGAGGGCTGAAGTCAGCCTATGTCCTTGGACCAGATGTCTGTGCTTTGTACAGTTCGCTCTCTCCGCCTGTGACAATTTTACATGAGAGAATGAGAGCCCTACAACCACCTTGACCAACAACAATATCAGCCAATTTACAAGCTCCACCACCATAAGCGGTGCAGTGTAGTTCTTTTTTTTTTTTCTCTCTTTCTCTCTCTCTCTCTCCCTCTTTCTCTCTCTCTTTCTTTCTCTCTCTCTCTCTCTCTTTCTCACACACACACACACACACACACAGTCTCTCCTCTCTCTCCAAACGTCCAGCATGCTCACACACAAACCCCCTCAGAGCCAAAGCTTACACAGCTCAGCCAGCTGGAATCCACATACCAATGGGTTCCTCTTGGTCATGAAAATAAATCGCCTTTCAACATCTCTTCACACAGCCAGCCAGCCAATTCCCAAAGCTTTCAAAGGTGTTGCCAGGTTGGTAGGGGACCCCTTATTTTCAGGGGATTTTATTGAAACAGATTTGGCTCAGTGCGAAGCTGTTGGCCTTGGCTTTGGGTTGATTGAGCAGGAGAGAACCTGGGGCTACAGAACAAACAGCAGATAGCGTTTGACATTTACTCTGGCTCAGCATCTGAGTGTGACGGTTATCAGCGGAATTGGGAGGTGGGAGTGTATCTGATGGCTTTGCTGCTGATAGAGACAGATTGGATTTGAATCCTAAACCTGTGTTACTTCCGGTAACCGTATGTTTTTCAGTGAAAAGTATACATACGGATTTGTGTTTAATCCGGGATGACGTCCGTATATTAACAAAGCAATGTAATGTAATTCTTTCAACTTTGTCTTTTGGCACTGAAACCATGGTGGAATAGCGAGACAGTAGAGAATTATTCAGCAGTCTCAAAACTAAGTATATAATTCTATTTAGATGCGATATAAAGAAAACATGGCAGAATAAATTGCCTGCCACGTGCTGCATATACAGTATACACAATAAATTAATCAAGGATGTTGTACACTGTGTTATAGTCTAGATGTCTGAACTACTGATTAAGCAAATGAAATTGTGCACAATATCTATCATGAACAATACGAGCGAGACGGATATATCAGCCAAATGCCTAAAGCAGCAAGAGGGACCGGAGTTAAAAATTTCTTGGCCTTGCAACTCTCTGAAGAGTTGCTAATTCCTGCCTCCTCTCTACCTCTTCCGCCTCCTCTTCCCCTCGCTAATTCACTCCCTGTGACTCCTTTAAGTTTGATTGCAGGAATTAGTGGGAGGATAAAGATGCTCTTGATCTCTGGCTGTGCTCGTGCGTTCTGAATGGAGCGCCAATTAACAGCTGCGCACCTATTCATGCAGACCTCGGCGACGTGCTGGATGTGGGTCGTATTCGCGTCGCTTTAAAGGTTAAGATACAGTTAAAGGAATCAGGTGATTAGATCGACTTAGCAGGTCACAACTGCTCATTCAGCTACCTCTCTTATTAAAATGCACACATGCTTGCTCTCTCTGCTGCACACACACACACACACACACACAACCCTTGCCCCTACAGTAGTGGAAGGTTTTTGAAGTGTTTTTCCACATCCTAGCCACATACAAAGCCTGTGTGAATTATTAAGGTGGATGAATGCAGTATCCTGGCTAGCACCTTGTCAGCCTCCATGCTCTTTGCCCATATTCTCTCTCTCTCTCTCTCTCTCTCTCTTTTTCTTCCTCTCCATGCATGTTGTACAGCTCCTTCCTCTCTCTCGCCTGGCAAGGAAATAACTATAATAATATTGAAGTGAAATCTTAACAGAGCTGACAAGATGGAGAAGAAGATGAAGGTCAAAATGCATAGTGTATTTCAACAATAGAGGGTGATTCAACTATTGCTCACTGTTAAAAAATAAATAAATAACTAAATCACTTTGACCCACATAGGTTTTTAGTCTTTTCTTCCAGGTCTACATCCTGGTATGTGCTTGTCATTCTAGTGCCACAATGACAATCTGTAAGGAATCAAAGAACCATGTCTTACTCCTTTTCCTCTCTAATCACAAGACTAACCAACACAATCACTAACCACAATGCAAGCCAAGCAAGCCGTGTGAAAAAGCTTCGACAGCTAGAACACGCCCACCTTAAACGTAGGAGATACAGTGACGTTATACCGGACTTGTCCTAGTGTAGGACTTCATTACAGTGTTCCTATGGTGCTGGCTCTCTCTCCCGTTCTCTTGCTCGCCCTTTCCAAGTGTATCGCCAAGTGTAAGACAGAAAGAGCTGGTGACAGCCACTTCCCAGCAGCCCCGCTCCCCTGAGCTCTCGTTAAGCTGGCCTTCAGAAAAGCCAGCCAAATTACAGTGGTAGAACAACACTCTCTTTGACACAGGCTTTTTCATCGGAGACTCATACATCTGGGACAGAGGAGGAAAAAGAACACACATACATACATACATAGGAAAAAAGAAAGAAAGAAAGAAAGAAAGAAAGAAAGAAAGAAAGAAAGAAAGAAAGAAAGAAAGAAAGAAAGAAAGAAAGAAAGAAAGAAAGCGGAGGAAGACGCTGTAATGAAGCACTTCAGGAAAACAGCGTGCAGAAATGTTTTGAACATCAGCTTTGAGCACACAGAAAAGTAGAAAAGGAGAGAGAGATAGCAGCACACAGTTCCACTCAACTCGTCAGAACTTTTCGTAATATGCACAAATAATCCCAGAGAGGACCTGACAATTAACTCAGGCATTATATTCAATTAATTAAAGAGAGATATCTTACAGGGACATCACATTACACCATTTCACTCAACCTTATTTGTAAGTCATGGTTCACCGTTGCCAACCAAAATAGCAATAAAAGGAGAAAAAAAAAGTGTTAAAGCTCAAATGCTCCACACCCACGAACACGTTGATTTAAATAAAGCTGACTTAAATACACGCTGCTGGAGAGTCAATCACAGCAAGAGTGTAGTTAACTTTGTTAACTTTCAGGAAAAAATAGACACCCTTTTAAATGCAGCCAGTGTCACTAAAGTCTATTTGCTTTCTGCTAGGGTGTAATTTCCTGTTTTAATGTATTGCAATTGCAACCTTGCGAAGGAAGTGTGTACTTTTGGTAACCTTGTCTGTCAGAGAAGATTGATGTCTAATATTAAAAGCTAATGTCAAATGGAGGACATACGCAATTTGTTAGTTTGTACGTGATGGGACTGCAGATGAAGTCTGAAATGCCATTTAGGAAAAAAAAAGTCTAATTCCACTAAAAGGTCTAGTTTTTGAGGTTGCAAAGCAAGCAATTATTACTTAGTAATTACCAGAGCAGGTATTTTCTGGCAGTTCATACTCTACTCAGGTCTCACGTATCCTCCCCAAGCACTCACACACACCCACACACACACACCTACTCACAGTAGGTAATAAACTATTACAGTCAATGGGATAAAAATCACAATATTTGTCTAATAACGATTTTTACAAGTTCATCTACATAACTACCGCATTTAACGTTATAACATAAGAGTAAAAGGCTTATAGCAGAATCAGACCCCCGCTGCTTGTTTCGCAACAGGGAGCTTTGTAAGCACACCAATCAAAACAGAAAAAAGCATCAAGTTCAGGCAATGACAGCAAAATGCCTGTTATGCAAAATGCATGCATAATGCAAACCAGAACTATATATCAAACACGAGGGCAACCATTTATCTGTATGTTCCGGAAAGCTATAAATCAGTAGGGTGCATCAATTAAAAAAATGCTTCAACCTGGAAAAAAGTAGAAAATGTACGAAACAAAAATAGGAAAGGTTCAAAGTCTCAGATATTGCTAGGCCCCTATATAAATGTCAGCAATGATTTGATACTGACCGTGTTAACTGTCCCTCACGCCTAATCTCTTCAGCTGAAAAGCTATAAATTTAAATCTATATATAAACATCTATATATCATATAGTTCTCTCCAGACTCTCCAGAGTCAATCACCAGACCCTAACACGACACAGGATTTCACCTCCTGAAGAGGAGACAGAAAAGAGAAACCAATAAGTCTATGATGTCATTCAGTCACAGGTTTGATGCAGTTATTGCAGGTAAGGGATATGCCACCAAATATTAAGAGTCACTTACTTTAATTCACCTCAAGACCTCTTTGTTCCTATACCTTTGCTCAGCCTAAAAGGTGCTATGATTTATGACCTTCATCACATCTAGTTGTAAATGCCAGGAAATAAAAGCTTGTCTAATATCCATCTTTTGATATCAAACCCAAATATCTTCGGTGTTCAGCACAAACAAACGAAATGGCCTTGCTGTTCCAATACTTTAGGACGGCCGTTATGCAAAATGCATGCATTAATCAAACCAGAACTATATATCAAACACACAAACCAATATTATTTTTTTCTTTCCATAAAGTTATAAATCAGTGGGGTGCATCAATTAAAGAATGCGTCAACCTAGCGAAAAGTGCTTACCTAAAATGCCAGCAGAAAAAAAGCAACACAAAGATAATAACAGTTGCCGTGTTGTGATCCCATAAAAAGAAGGAAGCAGCATGCAGCACTGACCTGGTTAATGCTGGATGCTGGGAGAGAGAGAGTTGGGTCCTTCGTTGTGAGTCATTGCTTGTCTGAAAGACGGAGCAATACACAATGTTACACTTTACCATAATGTCCTGTATTTGTTCAGCAGTTGTTCTGAACAGTACTAGTTACACTGCATGCAAATATCTGTATCTGTTAGCTGAGTGCTTCTGTTCTGACTTGTTCCAATTCAAGCATGTGATGTTTCAAAGGGTAAGAGTGAAGACTTTTTAAAAGACAAACAACAGGGTGTTGTGTCGAAGCAAAGAGGATGGTGATCACCCACGGAGCACTCGAAAGAGCGCACCACTCGTGAGGCACTCGAAACCCGGCACCTCTCTCAAAGCCCTCGAGATTGTACAGGAAAACTTCTTTTGCTGCCCATCTTGACAGAAAGGTATAAAAATAAAAATTAAAAAAAGAGGTGCAACATAACAAAACAGATGAAAAGTCTTTCACTAGCATCATTTTAGCCATAAAGAAGTACAACTCAATGCCAGAGGTGTGAGCAGGAAAGCCTGGTCCTTCTCATCACTTGATTGGATGCCTGAAATATCATTAAATTACACTTTTATATACAAACAGGAAGGAAGCTAGAAGATTCAAGATTCAAGAAGCTTTATTGTCATTTCAACTAGCTGACGCAGTACATAGTGAAATGAAACAACGTTTCTCCAGGACCTGGTGCTACATAAACATACAACAACAAGTTCAACACAAAAACAACACCACAGAGCTAGGACAGAAGTTTGTCTTAGCCACGTAAAGTCATCGGCGAACTTGACGATGTGAAAAATAACTTCAGACAATTGACCTTACTGTGAGTTTGATCCCCTCTGGATCAATTCCACGAATCGAATCACTTCATCTGCTGGTTCATTCATTCATAATTCCAGATAAATCCTACAAACATTCAGCCACATGTTCTTCAGATATAGCGCTAATGAGAATCTCAAACAGATAGACAAGCCAAAAACAGTATGATGTCGAGAAGAAATAATAAATCCTATATCAACCCCCTATTCCAACAACTTTCAAAACCCCACCTGCTTCTTCCAGTCCTGCTGTTCAAGTGTGTGCTTTCATTTGTATACATATAATGGGGGTTATTATAGGCCTGTTAGGGGGCAGATGGGAAGGTAGGCGGTGGGATAGAGGGTTGGCGGTGGGATTAAGAGGGGGAATTATGAGATTTTTTTTTTTTTTCTTTTATTGTATATAGTACAACCATACAGCGGAGTTGAAAAGTTTCAGAACAAAGGAAAATTTGTGATACAATTTTTTTATCAGCATATAAAAAAAAGAAACAGGCTGAAGGTATTATTTATACCCAGGCCAAATTCTGAATTTAAGTTCATTTTTATTTTATGAACAGATATCTGACTTGATATTTGACTTGAAATGACACAAGAACGTGGGCAAAGATTGCAAGACATTGTGTTAGAGATATTACTTTTTTGTTTTTTGACAAAATGTTCCATGTCCAAAATTCATATCCCAGACCTTAACACAAAGATCTCAGGACATGCAATCTTCTGCACTATTCATTATGCTCCTGGTAACTTCTATAGCATTCTAATCATAACTAATAATTCTAATCAACTCTAGATTTGACTAAAGATTCTAATAAAACTAATTATTCTAATCAACTCTGTTTGTTACTCAGGTTCTGGTCAGTTGAAAGTCATGGTTAAAACCACAGAGCTTAGTGAGGAACTCTGTGCATTGTGGATGCTTACAAAAAAGGGAAAGGCTACAAAGGTATTTCCAAATATTTTCAAGTGGCCATTGAGCAAAGCATTAATAGGAAGTTCAAGGAGTTTCATGCTGTAAAAAGGCTCTAGGAAGCCAAAGGAAGCCAAAAGATCCCTGAAAATGAAGAAATCCCTGCGCTGGCAAGTGAAGGAGGCTAAGAAGAATCCAAGGATCACCAGCTAAGCCATCCTGAATAATCTGAGTAATGCTGGTACCAACATTTCAAGGCAGACACTCCCACAGACACTGTACAAGGCTGGCCTCCATGGACACCGACCAAAGAGGACTCCACTTCTTCATGACAAGCTCATCTAGCCTTTGCAAAAGCTGACCTGGACAAAGAAGAAGCCTTTTGGTCATCAATTCTGTGGGCTGATGAGACAAAGATTGAATTGTTTGAACTTAGGGATGTGGCTTTTGTTTGGAGAACAAACAGGAAAAGCATTCAACCCCTAGAACACCATCCTCGGCCAAGCACGGTGGTGGGAACATAATGTTTTGGGGTTGTTTTTGAGCCAATGGGCCAGGCAAACTTGTAAAAGTAAATGTTGTCATGAAAAAAGAAGACTGTGTTAAGATTCTGGAACAAAACATCAGACAGTCTGCAGAAAATCTTGGCCTGGGGATGCAGTGGACGTTCCAACAAGATAATGATCCAAAACACACTGCAAAAGTGGTCAAGAAACTCCAAAACGTTTATATTGTTCTTTGCTAAGGTTAGCAGAGAACAATATCAATGTTTTGGAGTGGCCAAGCCAGAGTCCAGACCATAATCCAATTGAGAATTTGTGGAGAGAACTGAAGACCAGTGTAACAGCAAGAAAGCCTTCCAACCTCAAGGACCTGGAGATCTATGCAAAAGAGGAGTGGCCTCAAATCCCAGTAGAAATGTGCAAAAAAGCACATTATAAAAACCCTTTGACAGCTATGATTAATAAATAAATACATACATAAAGGCTTTGCCATTGAAAATCGATAATTGTGGACATGGAATCTTTTGCCAAATTGGCTGAAAAGATTTTTAAAACAAGGCTAATATTCTTCATGAATATCTCTAACACAATGTCTTACTTTCTGGTGTCACGTTTGTGTGAGTTACATTGCAAGTAAGGGATATTATGCAACCAAATGATAACTTTAATTAACAAGACTTGCTTGTTCCAACACTTTTGCTCAGCCTAAAAACAGGTCTGATTACAAAAGGTTCAATACTTTGTCATTTGGCATGTCTAGGTTTTAAATACCAGGAATTTAAAGCTAAAATCCTAAACTCTTGTCTCATATCCATCTTACACACCTACAGGTTCAACATGACTTCAAATATTCCAAATATCTCATATAGCTGAATGTAATCAGGTCTCATGGGTAAATGAATGAGCCGTGGGACAGGATTTAAATGCACCTTTTTCATAACATGCAGTGTTATTGCTACTGAAACCATAAAGTCCGACTTTCACAAACTCTCAGATCAAACACACACACACACACACACACACACACAGCCTCTCAGTCCCTGGACTTTTAACAAGACTCACCTGTTCCCAATCACATCTGCCCCCTCAGTCACACTTTAAAAGAGACTTTCACACACCCTAACCTTGTGAAGTATACACTCAGCTTTACCTTCTGCTCTGACCAAGCCTTGTTTCTGTGTTTGATGATCTGGTTTTGATCCTCCTTATAGTTCATGTGTCTTTTCCCTCTGATTCTGAGTTAGCTTAAGTGATTTGGACTGTTTAATAAAACTGCCCTACCTGCAATTGCATTTGTCTCCATCTCTTGTCACAGTGGATATCTGAAGAAAAAAGATGTTTCAAGCATGCGATATCAAACGGATTCAGATGAACATGAATGCAAAAAATAGTAATCGTACAATCAAACAATAATTTTATTTCAAGATGTGAGTGTAGTGTAGTTCTCCCTCCACCAATGGGCTGGGATGAAAAATAATGCTATAGTGCTGTACATATTTTTATTCATTAAGAAACATGTGGATCGACTGAAGTGAAAGACACTTTTCCAAGGTGTAAAAATGCCTTTTACTTTCCATTCAGTGTTGTACTGCTGCCCCATGATCAGCACAGGTTCCTATTAAAGTGGCCAGCAATTGTAATCCCAGCTGTATCATTGGGGGATATTATGATATCGCTGTAGATAACAGAAGGCATACATGAAGTATTACACTACATTATTAATCACTGCTGTAGTAATCCCAAACTAGCATTGCAACATTGCAGCAGAATGGATTTTTTTTCCCCTCCATTTATCATTTTTGCTCAGCTGGACCAGTTTGTGAAGTGAGCTGAGCAACTTTTGCTCCAACTCACCCTGGCTCAACTGGGTTAAAGTCAGGAAGTGTGCAGACCATTTCATTTCCCACAGAAATGTCTGGACGGCGAAAAAAAAATGCTTGCAAAATTCCAAAGAAAGGCGAGGCAATATTCAGCAAATGGTGAAATGGAATTTTTTTTTTTGTTGCCAAAGTGAATTAACCTGATTTAAAAATTATGTATGTATATATATTACATTTGAGGTGAAATTCTTACATAAATCCATTGTTATATTTTTCCGCATCCAGTGACAGACACTACTCCTGGGTTTGAAGTCAGGATCAAACCCGTGTTTATAGTAATCGTTTAATGATTCTGTTTGTGCTGTGGCCAAAAGCTGTGGGGAGGAACAGACAGACAGACGGAGAGATTTTAATGTGAGCCTGTTACACCTTTCTCACTGCATTATGCCTCTTTCACGCTATAGGACTTGGCCGTGATTTTATTATTGGTCTGCTTTCCAGATGTTCTGAGGATATTCAAAACTAGTTTTGACATGTGGTCTGGGAACAGTGGAGAAAAAAACACTTGATTGAGTGTGGACTGTGCAAAATGTATCCTTAGAATATTTACAATATTTATTGAAGCAGAGAGAGAGAGAGAGAGAAAGAAAAAAAAAACTAGGGACGTTTTCAAGTAATTACACTATGACTGTAGTCCGGTGCTATGAGAAGGGCCACCATTTGTGTGGTACAATGGGTGTGACCACACCAGGACACACCCTCTTAGGGGCCCCAATGGAGATATTTAAAACAATTTTAGAAAATGCTGTGCCACTGCCCTGAGCGAGGCCCTAAACCTTTAACCTCAGTCACTCTGTATAAGGGCATCTGCCAAATGCTAAGTATGTAAATCAATGTAAATGAAAAAGGAACTTGCAGGTTCATCTGAGGTTCCTCCTGATGTGAAGGTGTTGTGCATCACTGATGCTGCTAATTTGTGTGAAAATGATTCTTAGATGATATGAGATGACATAAGTGCTTCCTGGAGATGGATCTCTGACACTTCAGTGTTTCCTGAAGATGGATGAATGAAACACGTTGGACATATCACTGGGTGAAAATTCAAGCTTTTGTATACACATAGGTCTTAACTGCTTTAACCCTTGTTCCGTTTGCCAGCGGAATAGAAATCGACTTCTCAGTGTAAACAAATGAAGTATTATAAAATGTGTGATATAAAATGAATCAGGACACTGTAGGTGAGAGACGTTTGTTTTTTCCTTCATTTGAGATAACAGAATTTTAGTGGTTAAAGTTAACCTTCATTTTTTAGCTGCTTATGAACAAGCACTTGAGGCATATCAGGAAGCAGAAATGGGTTTGATATCTTCTTTACTTTGAAGATAGAAACATATGAGTGGGAAAAAAAACACACACACAAACATGGACACAACAAAATAGGTGCAAAGTCCATGTTTTGTCCTCTGGGGAGAAGAAGGAAGGAAAAAACATTCACACCTTTTAAACAGACTAGAGTTTAGACTGACACCTGACATGTGCTGTAGTTATTTCCCCATAACTATTTCTATAGCAGACAAAAGCAAGAATAATACATAGCTACAATAGCTGCACTGGAGAATTTAAAATACATGACTGATGGAATATTATGTTTATCTATGCGCACAAGGAAACATCTTTCACACATGGTATCAGAGGACCTGGAAAATAAATAAAATCACAACCTCATTGGTGCAGAACCTTAACAACTGTCCATGCGTGCAAGCTAGAAATACCTCACTTGTATGCAAATGGGAAAAAAAAGAGAGAAAAAGAAAAGCTCTATTCTCTCAGGGTCAGGGCTACCTGATGCATCGACAGCTGAGAGTAAATTTCGCCTCGTAGTCAAAGAGAATGTCTTTAAACTAACTCCTGCCAGAATCAGTTAGGCCTCTTGGCAAATTGGTATTGATGCTATAATATTTGCTGTGGGTAATAGTGAGCCTGCTGCTGCAAACCCATTTACATCGAAATTGTAGTCTCCATTATCAGCATCAAAAGCCAAACAGATGACACAGGACTCGGGAGTGTGCGCCGGTGTTTGATTGCTGCTGCCGAGTGTCACCGAGCGAGGCCATATTGCCACTCGTGCATTTTATTTTCTCGCTTTGCTAAATGTGAGATCGATGTTTACTGTGTTTCTCTGTGGCCTCGTTTTAAAACTGTATTTATGTATTAAATATTTAAGATTGGTTGTCAGTGAACAAAGTGTATCTCTTTCAATCTGTCTCGTTCTGTCTGTCTCCATCGCCGGGTCTTTGTCGCGCGTGTCACAAGCTGTACAAATGTGGGCCACATGACAGCTTTTAACACAGCGATTCGCCTTGAAAAGCCAGCGGGAGTCCAATATCATCAGACTCCTGTATGTGTGTGATCCTGTATGTGTGTTTTAAAGCATCCCAATTTTGTAGCTGATAGGTTTTTTTTTTCCATGTTACCACATGCTGTGTTGCTTTGAAGTTGACAACAAAGAGGCCTTAGTTTCCGAGTCAAACTGGAGGAGAAACTTAAAGAGCTTACCATTAAGAGAGCTGATAACTGGTGCATGAAGTGCTGTCATTGCTCCCTAAAGCATTTCACATAGTTTAATTATCTCCAAACCGAGCCACCAGTCACATTATTGTTTTTTACAGAACGTGTCCCATTTGATCAAATGTGTAGGCTTTTCTGGCCTCTGTCACTCAGCAATATTCAGGATTAGATTTAATTGAAAGCTGTTGTCACTCGTTTTTATTTTAAAGGGCAATTAAGGCAAAAGTGAACACCAATTTAGCTGCTTAAACTTGTTTCCTGAACTCATTTGACTTGTTTTATATCTGCAGTGTCATTACATATTTTCTTTCAAATTTTTCACTGTACCTTTCTATCTATCTATCTATCTATCTATCTATCTATCTATCTATCTATCTATCTATCTATCTATCTATCTATCTATCTATCTATCTATCATCCACAAGCTTGTAAATTTGATTAAAACCTATAGACACATTATTATTTATATATTGTGACACACTCCATCCAGGGTGTATCCTGCCTTGATGCCCGATGATGCCTGAGATCCCCGTGACCCGAGGATAGATCGGATAATCGGTACAGATATTGTGACACTTTAGCATGCAGATTCTATAGAGCCTTGTTGTTCATGATAGTAATGGGAACATCCATGGGCCCCACCTTGCAACTTAAAGGATACTTACAAGACTTAAAGGATAGTTTTGATAGATAGTGACCACTGCAGACCGGGAACACCCCACAAGAGCTGCAGTTTTGGAGATGTTCTGATCCAGTGATCTAGCCGTCACAATATGGCCCTTGTCAAAATCGCTCAAATCCTTACACTTGCCCATTTTTCCTGCTTCTTACACATCAACTTTGAGGACAAAATGTTCACTTGCTGCCTAATATATCCCACCCACTAACAGGTGCCATGATGAGGAGATAATCAGTGTTATTCACTTCACCTCTCAGTGCTCATAATGTTATGCTTGATCCTTGATCGGTATATTTATATATATATATATATATATATATATATATATATATATATATATATATATATATATATATATATATATATATATATATATATATATAGCTGCCACCAGTAATCAAGCCAACAGTGTGTGTGTGTGGGGGGGGGGGTTGGTATTTATTATGACACTGACAATCGATTCAGAACATCAATATGTTATGTTACCAAATAGATTACGTGTACAGGTGTCATTGATTATAGTGTAAATATTGAAGGGGTTGTAATGGCTATTTCTGATTATTGGTTCGGTAAACGATCACCACCACCCACCACACCCCCCTCCATTCCTTACCAGAAATTATGGCCATCATTTATATTGCACGTTCTCTTTCTACCAGTTATCAGTAAAGTAAGCCTGCAATATTCTGAATAGTCCATTGGTTCAAGTGTTTACTACAGTTATTGAGGAGTAAAATGCCTAAATGAATATACTTCAATATGGCTTCAGGGTTTTTTTTTATATAATAAATATTTAAATAGAAACAATTTAAAATGGGAAAGATTGCCAAGCACCATGATGAGTATACTATTGGCCTCATCACACTCAGTGAGATAAGTACTGTGGAAGATTTTCCAGGCTATAACACCACAGGATTTAGAAAGTATCCACTTCCCCTCAATACGCAGGGGATACACAGCAATAAAACTGACTGGGATTACTTTCAGCGCTATTATCACCTAGATAAACCCTTTTTAATATTACTGCAGTTAAATATTTTGACATGTTAAGAAGGCATAAAAGAGTCCCATGAAAAGATGACTGCTGTCCTTTCATTGCCCCCTTGTTTTAATGTTTCTGGGTTTTTTTTACATCTGTAATATAGTTTGATTATTTATAGTCTATAATAATCCACTCTAGATTCTGGTAAATAAAAACAAATTTTAGTTCTCCAGTCTCTTGATTTAATTTCTGCAATATTCATTAGCTTAATAAAGTGACAGTGATTACAGAAGTAATTATATCATTATATAAAGTGTTAATTAACATTAAAATCAAAATATCGGTCTGTTTATGTGCCTATAGGATTGCATTCCATAATAATTGTTATTAGAGATGCTTGATGAATTTCTGTAGAGAACACTTCACTTTCTTTATTGAAATCATCAACATCAACATCACAGAAATTACCCAGGACTAAAGCTGCAAATTCCATGTGCTGTTTTTTTCCCCCAAATGTTTGCATTATTAAATATGATCATATTCTATAGTTTATGCACCCAATATATGTGCCATTTCTATAAGAAGAAGAAAAAAGGTGTAATAACCAGTCATATGCACTGACACATTTCCAGAGTAAATTAACACATTTTACGATTTAAATATTAAATAAAATAAGCATTAGATTAAAAGTTTTAAAGAAAATAGCTTACTGGTTCAAATGTTTTTTCTCAAGTTTTTGTGTCTTCTGAAAATCATTTATGGCCATAAATTCAAACAAATAATAATAATAATAATAATAATAATAATAATTATTATTATTATTATTATTATTATTATTATTATTATTATTATTATTATTGTACAGTTATACTTGTATTTAATAACAAAAACAATATTTTTATTCTTTTTAAAAATGACAGTTAATTTTAACCCAAATAATCAAACTGGAACCCAAAAAAGAAAACAAGCTTAAACTTGTGTAATGTGTTAAACTACAACACTGTCACATTTGGATTCTCGGTCATTATGTCTCACTTTGTTACGGTCATGCTTCACTAGCTCTGTCTCTCACCTTGACTGCTCCTGGATGTCAAAAACATCTGGCTCCACCACGGTAGGGTAAATTCTGCAATTAGTAATGCCTCAAATGACAAAATGTGCTACGTTGAGAGGAGAACGTATCTTAAAATAAGCAGACCGTATTTAAAAGAGCTGAACAGAAAACACAGCTAGCTCAAAGTAAAGTAGCCAGCTGTTTTGGTTCGCTGGCCTGTCTAGGTCTTTTTTTTTTCTTTTTTTTTTAGATATTGCTCTGAAGTTTGTAACACACTTCTGTAGGATGCTCTTGTATCAAAATTGCTGTGCTTTGCTACATCACACATGAAATGTAGCGCATATGCCTAATAAGATCCCCAGAGCTCTATTTTTATGCTGGTGCATGCTGCTAATTCGGTGAGCATAAGTCAGTTTGTTACTGTTTGGTCTCAGCTGCCATTTTCTTCATTGGAAAGGAATATGCTGATGCTGATGTGGATGGAGCGGTGCAACAAGAGGTGAGGTATATGAATAATATTGCAATAATATCCACACTGTTACATGATGTGCGAGTGAAATGTGTATGCTGTGAGAATCAGTCAAATGAATATTAATGTAAAATGTATAAGTGACAGGAGCTGGGTTGTTTTGTTTTTTTACCCCTAAATTAATGTGTAAAGTCCTTGCTTTATTTTTTAACTCAAAGGAATTTAAAAAGCTGATTTTATGAACTGCACCTCAAACCAATTTCTGTCCCCCCCCTCACTTCCAGTTTCTGTTCAAAATTTCCTCCTGTGTTGAATAATAAAATACTAAGAGCATAGGATTAAGGTTAGGGTTAAAGTAACACAAACCCTAACCATTTTTTGAGCTTGTGCTCTGATCATGAGAAACAGGGGCCATGGCGTGACACCCTCTTCTGGTCCATCTTCTGGATGTTTCAATATTTTTGAAAAAAAAACAAACTCGGCCGTGGATCTGCAGAGACCGCAGTTCTCGTGACATTAGCTCTAGAAAAGAGCACAAGCAAACAAAGGAGTATGTATACACTGCCTAATGAGATATAATAAAGCTAATGATGTGGAACAGCTGGTAACAATGATAAGGGAGATTGGACAGGGCAGAGCGGGAGAAACAGGAAGCTGAAAGCCACAAATGCAGAAATGCGAGTGGACCAGAAGTCATATAAACCCTTTTTTTCCCCTAAAGTCCTTCCCTTTGTGTGAGTTTGCTATGTGACTGAGTGGACTCTTCTCCTCACTGATGGACACTACAGTGTCCTCTCACAGCCCTCTTGGATTCGTCAGGAAAGAGTCTGCGTATAATCACAGCAAAGATGCGAGCTTACCACCCTGAGTAAATGCTCTGATGTAGCGAGTGGCACTTAGAAAACAAGAACAGACAAACCACAGCAGGGAAAAAAAAAGAGGACCTAAAAGGAAAAATGGTTTACATCATCGGCAGTCGCCGTGGAAACAGGAAAAACAAGGCTTACCACCGCATACACACACACAAGTGTGTGTTTGTGTTTATGTGCATATGTGTTCCTGTAGTCTCTAACAGTAATGATGATGTGCAGGAGAGTGTGTATGACTCACCCTCTCTCGCTAGTGGTGAAAGTGGAAATTCAGGTGCTCCAGTGAGACGAGATTAAAGCACACACTGCCATCAAACACCTATAGTGCAGGATTCACACAGTGCAGTGCATAAGACCAAATGTTCTACAATAGCACTGCATACAGGATCGCACAAAACACAGGCTCTCATACATATATTTATAAATAAACACACACATCTCAGCCTTCTGCTGCAAAGTTTCACATTCAAACTGAAAGTTTCTTTTCTGTAAAGATAGGCCAAAGCAACACAATAAAACATGTTATGACTTGAAAAGAACATTAAACAGACTTGATTTCCCGTTGAACTTCCCATTCGGAGTCTGTCTCAGAGATCTTAGGACAAGCATGGACCTAGCAAGAACAAGAAACAGCAAGATGTGGGTCTGAGGAGTAACAAATCCCAGGAAGAGCTGTAAAGTGTTTCGTGATATAATGCGCTGTGGCAAGAATCAAACCTGGACACATTACCACTGCACATATACAGTATGTTTGGATTTCAGTGCTATAGTTAGTCGTGTAGTTCTCATCAGTGCCAACATCCTCATGAGAATGTTTATGTTAATACCACATGATGGCCCAGATTGCTGTAAAGCAGCTTTGGGGCAAGAACTACGTATATTACCTCCATTACTACAAAAGCAATAGCGTAGTATAGAACAATTCACTCTTTTGTCCTCTTCAGTGCTTCAGTGAAGAAAGATGCCAAGTGCTTTATTCTGGTCATCGATGCACTAGAGCCAGGAATACTATATGAAAGGTAGAAATGGGATGGCAGTCCATTTTAGGGCTTCACACAAACACAAACACACCTGGAGCGATTTAGAGTAGAGTCAGTTTCCCCTACAGGCATGGTTTTGGGAGGTGGAAGGAATCTTGAGCACTTGGAGGAAACCCATGTGTACATAGAAAACCCCAGACAGGTAGTAAACCAAGCTCAGGATCAAACCGTGGACCCTTGAGCTGTAAAGCAACACAACCCACTGCACCAACATTAAGATGTTTCACATAAATAAGACATTTTATTTTGCTTTCTGGTGGAAAGAAAGGTATATATTATGTATTCAGTGCATTAAATTTAAGGAGATGGCTTTCATCAACTAAACAAACCCTTCGCTGAATGATTTTATGGCACTTTTTTTGTAGCCGTTATGGAACTCTGTGATATTTGGTTGTATTTTTTTTATTTATTTATTTATTTATTTATTTATTTATTTATCTGGCCTCCTGGTGGTCCAGCGGCAGGATCCCACGCTCTCATTGCCTCGGCCCAGGTTCGATTCCCGAGCAGGGCACCAAACCCGCCACTGAAGAGTTAACTCTCAGTGCCGGTCCCAAGCCTGGATAAAAATGGGCCCTGCCATTGTATGGGATAAACGCTAGGATAAAACAAAAATGTAACAATTATTTATATAACCCCCCAACTCTGGTAAGGTTTTATTTCATTTATTGTAATTTTTTTCTTAATAATTTTTATTGTTTGCCAATTGTTGTTTTGTCTTTTGTTACCTTTTCGGCCAAAATGTTAGCGATTTAATCTCTGCATTTTTCTGGTTAAATAAAGGTTAAACACACACATACCCCTAACAAAATATTCAACCTGATCGTTTAACTGCCTGCAGCTAACAAAACTTGTAGCCTTCTGTAGAAATGCAACATTTTCTTTTCTATTAAAAATAGTGTGCAAATGGCTTTTCTACAACCATATGCTCTGTGCACATTCATACCCTTTCTCTATTTTTATCTCTTGCTGTCTCACCAGTATTGAGTGATATCTTGAACTCAAGCTTTAGTACACCAAATGAATGCCAGACAGAACGCTGAATAAAAGTGCCTATAAAATGGAATGAAAAAAAAAAAGCAGCTAATCAGGACAGGGACGGGCAGAAATCTCAAAGAGACAAGCACCATGGTGCGAGTCAATTACATTTATCACATGCCAGACCGCATGCCAGTGAAATGAGCCCAAATTATGTAAATAAAATGCAGATTACAAACATACCAATCAAAGACTATAACTGCATGAATTATTGTTCTGGATCCTAACAGATAGCTTCCTCAGCTCTGCATGTCGTCATGCTGTATTTATCTACAGAGGTGCAGGCTTAATTGCTCTTGCTGCTTGTGGGTGTTGGCAGCTATATAAATAAACATACTGGAATTAATGGAAATGCCATATCATATAAATGCTGCTTTATCAGATCAGAGACGTTATTCACAGTGTTATGGAACTATGAAAGTAAAAGACAGTAAAAGATCCTAAGTGTCTAAATGGTAAAATCTGCAGGTGAGTATTTTAACAGGAGTCTCTTTCTTTTGTCCTTGTTTTTATTCATATTCAAAATTTGCATATATAAAAAACTGACTGAAAATGATAGATTTTTTTTAAAATTGGTGGACATCATGTTGCCCTTGAAACTATTTAGTTGAATATAATAGAAATACACAATACAAAGAAACACGGATGCTTCTATTTCGTGTTGTGTCTGTATTATATTTAGTCTGTGCCCACAAAAGCAAGTTACAGTAACATGTAAATGGACGTAAAAAGACCAGTCTTAAAATGTTAAACACGTCGAATGTGCATTGACTGAACACATGAGCAAATAAGTAGGCAAGGGCTGATCTGTATTATCACAATATAATTGAAGTCTACCCATAATGCCTCTGTGGATGATGGGATGTGTGTGTTTGCCGTATGACTGAGTGGACTCTTCATCTCGGTGATGGGCAGTGCAGCCTCATCTCATGGCTGTCTCACAATCTTGAGGGAAAATCTGGGCAATGCAGTTCAGAGAAAGGAAAAGGAAAGAGGATTTGAGAGAGAGAGAGAGAGAGAGAGAGAGAGAGAGAGAGAGAGAGAGAGAGAGAGAGCGAGCAAGCAAATGTGATCATTAATAATTATTGTGAGGGAGAGATTTAAAAAACAGAGAGCAAATATCCATGAAACCTATCATAAAATCAGACATAGAAATTGTCCTCTGGAATACAAGTGGACTCTTCAAACCTGCATTATTATTCTTTTATTGTACCCAGACTGATATCTGGACATTTTTCAGCTAGTCTCTATTGTTGGGCACACACACACACACACACAAACACAAGGCAGGGAGACATTCAGGCCTTCAAAGCTGCATATGACTTATATCATTAGCAGGGCTCCTCATGCGTGACATTTTATCACAGGCTTTTTTCTACATGCACTGGGGCAAGAGCACAGTGGTCATTTCATTCCAATTTTGGACTAACATCTAAAGACCTCAAGGTCTTCAGTGCAATCAGTAGGGGTGCAAGGAGCCTTGCCAGTGAAGCAAAAAAAAGGAATAGCCAATAAAATATGAGAACAAAACACAACAACAATATCAATACTGGTTTGTAGATAAAATTCATTCTTCTTAAGCACCAAAGCAGCTTATGGAGGCAATAAAATAATAACATACTGCAATATATAATATAATATAATATACTGCATACTATAGGACACCAGAACAGTCACACACATATGTGTTTTTTGAACATCCCATTCCCAATTATTTCAAAAACATTCCAGAAATTGTCCATCCTTTACGGTTATAATGAGATCCGCTCTTCTGGGAAGGCTTTCTGCTAGATGTAGGAGCGTGGCTGTGGGGATTTGTGTTCATTCAGCTACAAGAGCATTAGTTCATCCCAAAGGTGTTCAGTGGGGTTGAGTCAGAGTCAGGGCTCTGTGCAGGACACTCGAGATCTTCCACTCCAACCTTAACACACCACGCCTTCATCGAGCTCTTTGTTTATGCACAATGGCATCTTCACGCTGGAACAGTGCTTGAGCCTCTTAGTTCCAGTGAAGAGGAATTATAATGCTACATCATGCAAAACACAAGTCTGATGATTTTTAGTTGTGGTCAAGTTGTGGCTTGATGACCATTTGTTGTGGTCACGAGGCTTGTGTACAGTGGTGAGCCTCAAGAGGATGTCACCAGGAGCATATTACTTTCAGTAGGGCCAACCTTAGTGAGCAGATCCGAGGGGAGGTGTTAGATAAAGAACTCCATGAAAATAGTACAAAAAGTTCAGATTACAGCTACCAGGACAAACCCCTGGGGCCAGGCCTGTATCTGTTGACCAGGCGTTCAATGTAACTCATTGGATGTTGGTTTCAGCTTGAAATAGGGACATTTTATAGGCTCACAACCTTCATGATGAAGGTGGGGTTCAGATGCAATACTAGGCAGCAGGGCATGTGAAAAACAATCTATGGTCTACAAAGTACACATTTTTAATGGAAACTAGCTATGAGAATGTGCAATGTCACTTCACTGGTGGGGTAAGAGCCCGAGATAATGTCTGACTTGAAAAGGTATGGACTAGATAAAATCAGCCTTACATCCAGTAAAGGCTCTGGTACCAAACTTCTCTCCTACTCTAGAGTTCCCACAGGAGATGTGCTGTTAGACACCAGTGGTGAAGAAAGATGCCACGTTGAAGAAGGTGGCCTTCTGAGTAATGCTCACAATGGGTTCTCCTGATTCAATTAAGAGTTATAGGAGAACAGGAAGGGCTGCTGTAAAAGCTGCTACAAAAGCAAAAGCTTTGTGAAGGGAACATACTATTGGGTGCCTTGATATATATTCTAGCAAATATTTCTGCAAACTCAGGAGAGAGAAAGAGAAGAGACCATGCACAAGAATGTGGAGGAATGTTGGCTTTTGCTGCAGATAATGCTGTGCCATGGTAAGAGCACTTTGAGGAATACAGTAAACAAGTCCTCACTTTAGGAGGCAGTGCTAGACATCTCTGGTGTTTTGGAGACCAATTCTATGGTAGTTAGAAACGTTTGTAACCCCAAGGCTACTTGGGTGGATGGGATTTGGCTAGAAATGTTGAAGGCTAAGGACAATATAGAGTTGTGTGGTTACCACACCTCTTTAGTGCTGCACAGAGATCTGGGGCAATGCCTTTGGACTGGCAAACTGTTATATTGGTCCCTATTTATAAAAAAGAGGACCAGAGGTTGTGTTCCAATTACAGGGGAATCACACTCCTGAGCCTCCCAGATTAAATCTATGTGTGGGTTCTAGAGAGGAGGCTGTTTGAATCTATTATTCAGGAGTAACATTGCTGGTTCCTCCCAAGCTATGAAATCATGCACAGATTTGTGAAGGGTCATGACATTGTTCTCTTGGCAGCATCTGAAGTAGGAACACTTGAATCTTTTGCAGGAATGTGCAGTAGCTGAGAGTAAAACCAGCACCTCCTATTGTAAGGCCATAGTTCTCTCCTAGAGACATTGTCACTGGTGGAGGGAAGTGTTTTGGGATCTTTACAAGTGACTTACATGCAATGGAAAAGAAAATGAGATTGCAAATAGATCAGTGTTACAGTCTCTATACTGGTCTTTGTTTTTGAAGTATGAGTTCAAACATCTATCTCTAAAACAATTTACATCCTCACATATGGCACAAGCAATGAGTTGCGACCAAAAGAAAAAGGTTTCAGGTTCAGGTGGCAGGTTGGACCTTGACAATCTAGGAGAGCCTTGAAGTACAGCCACTGCTACTATTAAATGAAAGAAGCCAGTTCAGGTGATTTTGAGCACCTTTTAAGGTTGCCCAATGGCCCCTTGTGGTCCAGCAGCAGGATCTCGTGCTCACTCTGCCTCAATCTGGGTTCGATTCTTGGGCAGAAAACCAACCCAGATCTCAGGGTTAACTGAGAGTGCCAGTCCCAAGCCCAGATAAAATGGGAAGAAGGGCATCCGGCATAAAACCTGTGCCAAATCAAAATATGTGGATTGGATGACCCCAAACAGGGGTCAGTCAAAAGGACAACAACAATGACAACATAAGGTCACCAACACCTAAGGTCAGCAACCATGAACTTGGAGCAGCTGAAAGAAGAGCAACAAAGACAACATAAGGCTGCCAAAGGGTTGGCTCCACCTAAAGCTGTGTTTGGAGTGTCTCACGGGATGGAGACCTTGGGACAGACTCAGGACCAACCAGAGAGTCATCTGGGAATCCCACAAGAGAAGCTGGAATCTGTGGCAGGGTATAAACTATTCTGGGATGTTGCCACCATGAAACCTACCAAGATGCCATAATGTATATGTGACAAATAAAGGCTACTTAATTACTTGCATTAAATACTGCAAACTTGAACAGAGATTTAGAATGTGATAATTAAAATTCTTCGAAAATTTCATGCAATCTGACACATATGATCATTAATAATAATTGAGAAAGCTATAAGCCATGAGGTCTGAGATGCCAGAGAGATAGGGCAAAGAGAGGGAAGGAAAGAAAGGCATGGAACCCAGCGTACAGTCTTCACACTTGGCACACTCTGTTCTATCCTTGGCACAAAGGACTCAGTGAATGTATCAACCCGAACACTCTGTCATATCACAAGTATGCAGCAGTGACTTAGTTCAGGCATTTGCTACTCCACTTTAGGCTCCCTCCAGTCCGGTGTTTTCATTTAAACCACAGCCGGGGATTATTTAAGAGGAAGACGTTGGAAAGGGAGAAATGTATACCACTAAGAGTGATGACGAGTGACAAAAAGGGAAAGACAGAGATTCAGCTACTCATCAGAAATGGTGATTACATCAGTGGACACATCAGAGCTAATCAAGACAATCATGGTCATGTTGGACACAATACTGCTAATCAAGATACTGGTGACAATATTCAGATAAAATATCTTGAGGATGTGATCATAGGGATGTGGTGGCTTGACCCCTGTAGGATCAATAAACTATCTATCTATTGAATGTATGTTTGGAAAATATTCAGATGCATTTGCCTTTTCATTATTTTCTAGAATTTTACATTTTAAAGCAAGACCAATGTTGTTTTGTTTTACTTTGATTTATGTTTTTTTTTGCTCATGCAAGTCCCAGAATGATCAAATGGAGATGAGCTGCATCTGAGTTTTGCTGTAATATTGAAGGGTCTGAATAATAATTTCATATCTATTATATATCATATCATATCCATATCTATTGGTAAATTAAAATTTGGGTGAAAATCTTTGTTTTAATTTAAAAAAAAGAAATTAAAAATAAAATCATTGCTTAATAATAATAATAATAATAACCAGTGTCACAGTAAAACTGTAATGTAGAAAAATAAATATTTTCTCAATGCACTGTAACGTGTACATGCTGTCCCAAAACCCTTTCTAAACCTCCATAGCTTCCACTGAAGTGTAAAACCTGTGTTCAACTGCCAGTGGAACATCTAAACAGAGAGCCAAGCAGGGTGAAGAGGGGTCGAAGACTAAAGAAAACAAAGAAAAGACAAGAGTGATGAATTTCCTTCATCCTTTTTATTTCGACTTCTCAGCCTCATACCTTTGGTGCACTGTTGGCTTTCTCCCTCCCACATCTTTTGACTTCCTTTCTTTGTCTCTCACACACACAAACATACCCACACATACATGCACATTCAACACTGTGCTTTTTCTTACTCCTCCTAATGTTTTCTTATTAAACCCGGCACCCAAATACACCCAATTAGTTATGAGGTGTTTAGTATGCATTGGCATATTTCATTAAAAGCTAATTTGTTATCAGATTCTAGGGAACATTAAAATTAATGCAACACTCAAATGAAGCATCCTAATGCACAACTGGAAAATCATTAAGTTAGAAACAAACACCGTGGCCTCCCAATGAAAGGGGTATAAAAAAAAAAAGAAGAGCAAAAATAGAAAACAACAGTAAACATTCAATTATAATACAGTTCCTTTTTCATCTACTTCAGGATCTTTCTCTTCTTGTGTGCACAATACTGATAAAGTTTGGCAGTGTCTGAACTTTCATTGCATCTTCATAGTTAGAAATATTCCAAATTTCAGAAAGTTGCTCTTTAGTTTTGGCCTAGCCGTTTGATTTATAGGCTTGGGAATTTTCTATCATCATGTACACAGAATAAAGATACAGAAGATAAAGATACAGCTGATTAGAAATAGCTAACGCAGTCATGGGCCACATTCACACACTGCTGCTTCCTGGATTCTCACTGCCTTGCACATTTAAGAGCTTTCCCTATTCCGACTGGGCTGTTAAAGAGTTAGATCAGGTGTGTTAGGGCAGTTAAAACAGCACATAGCACAGAGTAGTGAGATTCTAGGTGTAGGATTGGGAACCACTGACAGAAATAGCAGCATTTGTCACCCCCACAGGTTCTTCACGCTCTCAGAAAGCTCACAGGGTGAAAAAAAAAGTGGTTGTTTAAACACAGGTGATTCTCTCTCTCCTTGAGAGAAAGCAGGCCAGTGCAGAGATTAGTCTCATTGTAAAGTAAAATCTTTTCATTTCACATTGCGAGTGCCAAAACAAATGGGCTTGAATAATTAAATTAGTTCGTTTGCAGTTGAATGAATTGTTAGGGGTGAACAGAAGTGGGTTCAGAGATGAAAACATGATGAATGAAATATAAATTTGTGCTTACACAGTAACAGTGCAGGACAGCTTTAGTCAGCCATCACAGAAATCGACATTTCATGTTCCAGGATGAAATAAACATTTACAGACACGCTTATCCAGAGCAACTTACATTTATACAACAGACTAACTAAGAGTTAAGGGCTTTGCTCAATCAGCTTGGCGGCCCTGGGATTCAAACTCACAACCTTCTGACAATGAGGCTAACACCTTAACCACTGAGCTCCCTCATCCCCCATACCCTGCAAAGATACCAATATCTATCAGAACAAATGTATGCAACTGAGCACTATGGTGCAAAAACACATTACAAATACAACACAATCACCCGGATGTCACAAGTTTGAACCCCAGTGATGCCACAGTCACAGTCAGGGTGTGGAGTGTTGGGTAGCACCCCCTACGATGCAGTTGTTAGAAAACCCACCATTGGCTGGCTTCACATATCTCACTCATGATCATCATCACCTTCCCCAGTTGGTAGGAGGATGGAACTGGTGGATGAGGATTGGCAATACATTTAGTGATTGTCTACAGAAATTAAATGAAATAATTAACATAAAAAACAGTACTTCCTGATGCAACCCTCCCATTTTATCCCGGCACTGAGAACTCTTCACCAGCTGGGATAGTTCCCTACCATTGAATCGAACCCCAGTCACGGCAATGGGAGCACGATTCTGCCGCTGGACCACTAGGATGCCTACAGTATACAACTTGGTGTGAAATATAAATAAAATGAATAGAAATAAGAAATAAGACACAACAACACAGACACAGGTCGGTTCTTTAACACTGGTGTTTATTCATTTGCACATTTGGTTCATGCCATGAGAACTATATATAAATGAAAAACAGTACAAAATACATGAAATGTAAAAGGTAAGGTAAGTTAAGGTAAGGTAAGGTAAGGTAAGGTAAGGTAAGGTAAGGTAAGGTAAGGTAAGGTAAGGTATTTGCAAAATAAATACCTTATTGACCTCTTGTTATGAAAAGAGGTCATTGAATCTCTGAAAATCTCCAGTAAGTCCTTTATCCTTGAAACACCACAAACTTGCAACATAGTAGAGCCTCATGAGGCATCTGATTGTGAACTGTCCGATGGGTGACTCATTAATGCATTACTTCCAAAGATAATGACGCATTCTTGCAACTAATATCTTTAATTATAATTTGTACTGAATCTCATTTCAATTCCAACTTCAACTAACATAATACAGAAAAATACACCAATCAGGCCTAACATTATGAGCAGTGACAGATGAAGTGAATAACACTGATTATCTCCTCATCATGGCACCTGTTAGTGGGTGGGATATATTAGGCAGAAAGTGAACATTTTGTCCTCAAAGTGTTAGAAGCAGGAAAAATGGACAAGCGTAAGGATTTGAGCGAATTTAATGAAGGGCCAAATTGTGATGGCTAGACCACTGGATCAGAACATCTCCAAAACTGCAGCTCTTGTGGGGTGTTCCCGGTCTGCAGTGGTCAGTATCTATCAAAAATATCCTTTAAGTCTTGTAAATACCCTTTAAGTCCTTTAAGTCAACTTACAGGACTTAAAGGATCTGCGGCTGACATCTTGATGCCAGATCAGTGTATGTCATGAAAACAAAATAAGGCAATATTTATACAACAGAACTTACAAGTATGTCACATGTTATGTGTAGCAGTAGAAAATGACGTGCAATTGTAGTAACAGTACAAAATGTGCAAACGTTACAGAAAGAAAAGTGAGGTATTAAACGTCCAGTCGGTTCGAGCTGTTCTCCTTCGATCTCTTTCATCAACAAGACATTTCTACCTGCAGAGATTTTTCGTTTTTGCACCATTCTGTATAAACACTAGAGACTGTTGTGTGTGTGTGTGTGTGTGTGTGTGTGTGAAAATCCCAGTAGATCAGCAGTTTCTGAAATACTCAAGCCAGCTGATTTGGCACCAGCAACCATGCAACGGTTAAAGTCACAGAGATCGAATTTTTTCTTCATTCTGAAGACTGGTGTGTACATTGAAGCTATTGGGCTGTACTGCATGATTTTGTGCATTAAGCTGCTGAATAGATAACTGCATAAATGTACATGAGCATGTTTCTAATTACATTTACATTTTAGATTTTCTTTTTAATAGTTTAAACTATAGTTTAAATTTACAATTTTATATCCCAAGGCTGTTTCAATTTATTCAACCAATTCCTGTCATTTTTGAACAATCATATAAGTTCTGTTGCATTTTTACATTTCAACCAAAATTGGCAGAAAACCTGTGGTTTAAAGTACAGCTTGAGAGCCTGCATGAAGTTCTGATCCAGCAATTCATTCATTCACCTTCAGTAACTTTGCTCACATAATTTCAGCAAGATCCTTCTTGCCTCTGCACACATCTAAGACTATCACAGCCCTAACCTATGCTACAGAATTAATTAGATCTATTTTTAAGCATAATATATGTATTTTCTTCATATTTATTGGATTCGTTTGCTACGGTCTGGTGGAACCTTTTCTTGGGATTAAATTGGGTTAAAAAATTATACTTCGAAATCACTAATAATACACTTTCTCTGAATAAATAAACTAACTCTATGAGACAAGAATCTTGATCTGCTTAGAGTCTATAGCAAGTCAAGTCATAATGAAGAGTAGAAATACCTTATTTTGCGAGCGGGATACAAACACTTATTCGTAATCCGTTCTAAAGAGTGAGATCGAGTGTGTATAAATTTACACAGTAAAAAGACCTCGAATTAATTGTTTTTTTAAATGAAAATGTTTGTGATGAGTTACTGAACTTTTATATATATTGTCATATACACTGTCAACTTTAAAACAATCACGTATCTTAGTTAAATAAAAAATTTATTGAAATTTAGTGTGTCATTTCATATTAACGGCATGAAGTGAAGAAATGTTGTTGCTGTTGTTGTTGTTCTTTCGGCTACTTCCTGTTCGGGGTTGCCACAGCAGATTATTTGGCCCGCATGTTTCTATTTAGCACAGGTTTTTTTCCAGATGCTCTTCCTGACACAACCCTCCCATTTAATCCAGGCTTGGGACCAGCACTGAGAGTTAACTCTAACTGAAGTAATATTAAAAACCAGAATAAATATCCAGAGAAAGCAAACCAAAATAAATACATAAATTAAAACAAATCGCACTGGGGCATCAGTTGTCGTGTAAGATGGTTTTAACACAGAACACGTTTGCTGAGGCCCAAATCGGAGTATGTTTGTTTCTCAGTGCCATGCCACATGGTCTGGTTTCAGACTCACTTTATTCTATCAAATCTTTTATGATGTAATGTGCAGAACAATATCTCACCTCACCTCACCACCTCTGTGCCCCACACTGTCCTCCTGCCCTTTATGCTACAAATGTGTTGTGGAAACTGATGATGTCATCACGAGTTACTTTACTTCCTGAACAAATGAGAACCAGAGTATGAGTTCACGTTTACAGAAATCAACACAGTTCCAGAGCAACCCAACTCACACCACCTCCCACATGTGGTCTCGAGTTCGGTATCATGCCGTGCTTCCCATCTTTCACATTATCTATTTTTCATTTCTGTTTCAGACTGAACTGCAGACTGAAATCCCTTTACAGTAACATGCTCCTGTTACTTCTTCATTAGACTGTTACACCTCAAGCTGCAGTGTTTGTTTTGCGAGTCCTCCCTAGTGTTGTATCACATTCCTTCCAGTTTCACTGATGTTCTTATTCCATTCTTCTTTTCCAACATGGCACTGTGGAGGCTGGAATGGTGCGCGAGAAATTTCCGGTCTGCAGTCACTGAGACACTTAATAAAAAAATAGCCATTTTACTTGGGTACAGTATAATTTTTTCCTCCATTGTTATATCAAACCATTTTCTTTTCACCTTGCTTAATTCGCACATAATTCAACCTTTTCTGTTTCAGATTTCGGCCTCTTTAAAGGGTTGTTAAATAATATATATTTTATGGGCATAATTCTAAGTCTAAATTACTTTACCTTTTTCCTCAGAGAAAGTGCTTTTCTGACCTTTTGATTGTTTATTTGTCACTGGTTAATTTCACAAATCAAGTCACTTTTATGTACTGTAATGCTATTAATATTAGATTAAATATTTGATGGATATAACTCATTACATTAAAAAGGTAATACTTGGTTACTGCTGATTAAGAGTCTTATACTACACCACGTGTCATATCCATCCATCCATTTTCTATACCCGCTTTATTCCTAATCCCAGCACACGTTGGGCGAAAGGCTGGGGTACAAACTGGACAGGTCACCAGTCTATCACAGGGCCAAATATAGATAGACAACCACACACAGGCAATTTAGAATTACAAATCAACCTAATGCACATGTTTTTTGACTGTGGGAGGAAACCGGAGTACACCCACACAAGCACAGGGAGAACATGCAAACTCCACACAGAAAGGCCCCTGCCTGTTCGAACCCAGGACTCGAACCCAGGACCTTCTTGCTGTGAGGCAACAGGGCTAACCATGATGCCACCATGCTGCCATGTGTTACATAATGTAGTATAATATTATACATTATTATTACATTTTATAGGTTATATATAAGTATATGCATTGGGTGGGAATGAGAGAGAGAGAGAGAGAGAGAGAGAGAGAGAGAAATCAAGCATAAAGGTGATGCTACAGCCATGGTCCTTCTCCCGAACAGTTACATTTTCATAACAATGTGTTATGGGTGTACCTTAATTTGCATGCAATTAGAGTGTACAAGGAAGGCATGCATCAAGACTCTTCTTTGTTCTGGCACCTATCTAGTTATCCAAACAGCTGAGTCACAGTCAGTGAACTAGCACTTAAATACTTAAAAAAAAAAACTTTCCTCCCATCAGAGTTTTAGACTCATGGTAATCTTAGTGAATCATCTATCCATCCTTTCTCTACACTGCTTACACAAGGTTGTGGAGAACCTGGAGCTAATCCCAGGAGACTCGGGGCACAAGGCTGGAAAGGATGCCAGTCTATCCACAGGGTACAATCGCACACACACACCCATTTACACAATTTTAGAGATGCCAATCTGTTCTCTACTTAATGCCGTAAACGTAAGCGTAAATGTAAAGCAACTGAAACTCCGGTGTTGTAAGTCACCGCAGTGGGAAGTGGAAGCCTACTGAATGGGACAGTGTTTATCCATGAAGTGAGCTCATTCTGCATGAAATGCAGCCTGAAACACAATAAGAGATGCAGGAGCAAGCATTGATTAAGACAATGCTGTGTCTTCACATAAAGCATGGTCAGACCGATTCTCTCTCCTCTCTCTCTCTCAGTTCTCTGTCTCGGCTTCACCAGCAGCCCGAGTCATGTTTTTGTGTGCCTGTGTGTTATAATAATGATGACCAGATCAACCCTCTTGCCAAGAAGACTGTGTGTGAGCTTGTTATCTGAGCATTCCTGCAGCTTTATAGCTCCAACTACTCATGTTCACTGACTCCAACAGGTTACAGATCTGCTTCTTCCTCCCTATGCATTTTCATGCCTTACAAATGTATTTCTTTGGAAGGAAATTAAATAATAGATGGATCGAAACGGATGTGTACGCCTCTGACGAGCGGGAGCAGAGGCTGTAACAGTGACGATCACAGTGTGCGATGCCGAGAAGCTCAGCTGACACTAATGTGAACGTGTGAAGAGGAGCACAAAGCCACATTAATGAATTGCACCTGCTGTTAACTCTCCCCACAGGGAGACACGGCCTGGGGCACTGAAACAGATTGAGCAAACATACACACAAGCCCTCCTTCCCCGCACGTATGCACATGCACAAACGCGTAACCCGTACGCTCTTCGGTACACATAAATGCACTCTGAGATCGAGGATTTAGCTTGTCAATGTGTTTTAATAACAAAGCCAAACAAAAAAAGTTCTTTGCTTTATATTATAAACTCACTGTTTATGACCTGTGATGTCATCCGGCTTCCTGTCAAAGTCAGAACTGCTTCAAAAGTGTCTGGATTAAATGTGCAGCATTAAGATTTATCTTTAGTTTAGTTTTAAGGTTTGTTTTGGCAGCACAAATACAGCACGACTTTTTTTCCATCTGGATTTTGCTCGGTGACAAATGAAGTCATAAAACATTTATAACTATTATAATAGTTCCTATTTCCTGCACTTGTATCCACTCTCCAAGTGTCTGTATTTGTGACAGTAACATGTTATAAATCAACATTAGTACATTTTACAACGAAACATGCTTAAACTACGACTATGTACATTATAAAAGTATAAAGGTTATGAATAACCAAGTTAGCACCAAGTTTATTTCAATTTTTTTTTTTAAGTTTAGTTCATGTCCTGACTTATCGTCCTGTCATCAACAATCAGCTCTTATTACGATTGTTCTGACTTTTCTGTCTTGTTGTTACTTCAGAATGTTATAAAATGTTCAAAACCCTGAGCCAACACCAAACAGATACAATAATTTAGAAATTACTAAAAGTTTTAGTAAAGAGCTCACGCATTTTGTGTGTCCATGAAAATACTGCACATGTGTGAAAGTAAGTCTGAAGTGTTTCATTTCATTTCTCGTGAATTCACTTATTTTGGACAAGCTTTGTTGGTTGGATTGTACAGGGAGCCTGTTTTTGTTTGTGTTCCAGCTCTCAATCTGTGTGTGTGTGTGTCCACGGGGTGTGTAGGCGACTTTTTTAATCCCACCCACTTCCAAAAGAATTTGGTTCAATCCATCCCGTCCTCTCCCGACGGAATTCTGACAAATCCCACCCACTCGTAACGGAATTCTGACCAATCCCACCATCTCCCGATGGACTTCTGATTAATCCCACCCACACCTGACAGTAATCCGACCGATCCCAGACGCTCCCGAAGGAATTCTGGCTATCCCACTCACTTCCACAGGCAATCCTGCCTTTTTTCTCACTACAGTATTTTATAACAAATTTGGTTCTATTTCTAAAAAAAAAAAAGAAAATAACAATAGTCATTTAACACACTGCACAAGCACCCGGTTCACCCACATGCTTCATATCTCACTATCCATTCACAACTGCATGAAAATTTAGAAAAAACCAAACAAACAAAGAACTCCCACAACTTTATTACTGTAGTGTCCCACAGGATCCCAGTTCTGATTCACACCAGTATCTGAATGCACACTGCATGAAAGAAATCATATTTTACAGCAGTGCTCTGTTCATAAATATCATTTGAGATGGTTTGGTTGCAGGTAATTGTTTGAGAAAGCTGCACATTTTCATTAGCATGTAATTATTTCTGACCAAATCTATACCCTTTTAGTCAAGATAACTGTCACATGCTTGGACCTCACACCATGACCTACTAACATGGCCGCCCTGGACTAACATTCCCAGCAACCACCTGCACTCCATCGATCACACTTCTATCCTTCTTTTTATGTTCACATGGTTAGTTCTGTTAGCGCTTTTTATATTACCTTTGTTTCAGTTTATTATTTGCAAAGTATAAGTTCACTTCACTCATGTCTGTGATGATTATAAGTTTTGTGCTTTGTACAGTCTTTCTGCTCTTGATTATTCATTTTTCTGACTAGTCTATAGACCATGTTTTTCCTAGCCTGTTAGAAACCAGTAGATCAGTCTGTTTTGACCCTGTTCTTGCCTAATAGTATTTTGAACTGTTCCTATTTTTCTGAACTGTTTCTATTATTTTTAATTTATTATTTTTAAGTTTCTAAAAAGATTTTTGAACGGTTCCCATTTTTAATTTTCTTATTATTTTGAACTATTCTTGATTATTATTATTATTATTATTATTATTATTATTATTATTATTAATTTTATATTATTATTAAATTAATTTTTTGTGAACTGTTTCTATTATTTTTACCCATTCCTAATTTTGTGATTTTTTTTTAATTATCATTTTAAACTGTACCTTTTTTATTATTATGATTTTTCCTATTCCCTGCACTTGTATCAGTGAATCAACGTTAGTACATTTTACAACAAAACATCCTACAGTATGACTATGTAGGTTTCAGCTTTTAAGCCATTAAAAAGTGGTTTCTAACAATAACAAACTCAACAGTGCAAGGACAAGTGACCTTCAATATTTCAATACTCAGTAGCATACACTAATTCAAACTTTGCTAATAATAAAACAGGTCTGACCTACATCGTCTTATCTTCAATTTTTCAGGCATGGTCTGCATGAGAATGAAAGCTTTGCTTTAAAACATTAACAAGTGAACACGGAAACACACTTTACAACAAAAGCCACTTCACGCTTTCATGAAAACACAGATATGAAGTACATAAAACATCTACATTAGAAGTCTTACACACATTCAGTACACACTCCAGTCTCTCCACTCATATATATATATATATATATATATATATATATATATATATATATATAATGAATTACAAATGTTGACTCAAGCACTTCTGACTCGAAGGCCTGTAATAAACTACATTACCATTGGGTCTGTACAAGAGATCTTCGTTCACTCCATATTTATGGTCATTTCTTTACAGTAATAATGACGGCAAAACGTCCCTACAGATAATAATCAGCAGAAATCCCTGTAGCAGCACAGTTTGGCCATCCAAACCCCAGCCAGAAAGCTAAAATAAAAAAAGAATCGACCCATTTACTAAGGTAAGTCCTTTTTGATTATGTACCCGTGTAAATCCCAGTCGTTGTTTGCCAGTGTGCAGGCTGCCAGCAGTGGTGTATGGCACACATTCAATATCAGACCTCAGTCAAGAATGAATATACATCAGTGCTTCCTATTGATCATGTGACTTGGAGAAAGGCAGGGTGAACATGAGCACACAGTGGCTATGGAGAGAGACTGACAGTAACCATATTGCAGACAGTGTTTGCTGACCTGAGGCTTAAACAAATTCTCTGTATGTGTGCATGTGTGTGTGTGTGTGTCCAGTTCACACAGTCTGTTCATTTTTTCCTCCACCTCATTCCCTGTGTCAATACGGAATATCTGCTTGTCATTACAAGGCATGTTCAGTTCACCTCATGCTGAGGCACTCAATCAAAAAACGGTTAATGAAAGAATGATATAACGTGTCATTAATATTTAATCTAATAGACATCAAACAATGAAGCTATGAATATATTATTATCGAATTTAAACAGCATTTCTTTCATTCGTTTTTGTACTTGCAAAGATTTTGGCCCCGGCGGTGTTTGCTGACATGCACAGTACGACACGGGTCATTCAGAGTGGCCCGCATTAAAACACGATTTATATTTTTTACAGGTGAGGCATGTGGGTGAGCTCCCACCGGTGCAGGCTGGCAGCGGAGTACATTCCCGCAGGACTTACAATTACAGTACAGAGGCCAAAGACAGCACACAGACACACACACACACACATACGCTGACCTTGAGCATGTGGTTCCCTCACATACTGTATACACACACACTGTGTCCACAGGGGTGCAGAGGCAATTAATGTAACAGAGGGGGCACAGGGTGTGTTTTTCCATCAAAGGCCAATGGCAACTAGTGAGCCAAGGGAGATGAGTAAAAGGTGAGGCAGATGAAGGAGACAGGAAAGACAGTGGGTATAAACTGATGTGTTTTGTTAAAACTTTAGTCACAGCTATTCTCAGTAAATAAAAACTCTCCTCAGCACCGTGTTTGCATCAAGACACCTGATGGTTTTTTTGTGCATCAGATAAATGATAAACAGGTTTATAAACTGTAGCAACGTACTAGATTTCATACACAATGACCCTTATGGATTTATTAGCAAATATTCTCAGCAGGAAAGGGGGAATGTTCTTGGGATTGGACCACCTCCACACAGGGCACCTGTCACAGTTTAGCTCCTGTTTCAGCTGACTAGCTGCACCCAATTAATTCCCAGCCAACAGATGGACCCTAGCCAACCAGACTGATTCTTCCATGTTTAATCAGACTCCCTCTACTAGGAAAAACCTGGAACACTGTATAGGCATGGAAAAAAAATGCAGCAAATGATAAATTCAAGGCGAAAAAGTTTGGTAACATCTCGGTTACATACGATATATATAAATCATTTCATGTTACCCTTGGCAAATCAATTCAGGCATCTACTTTGTTCATATCTGAGGTTAGTTTAAATCAATTGATTAAGACAGATTTATTTTGCTTTACATTAGAATTCTAGAAGTCTCCTTAAAGAGTCCGGAAGATTACAGAAATTCATGTAAGAAGCTTTCTGATTGGCCAATTAGCTTAATTAGGAGTTAGTTGGGAGTGCATCAGTGGCTCTAAAAAGGTCTACCTTTTGAGCCAGTGCTTGTGTACCCTTGATGCCACGGGACAGTCCAAGCAACTCAGCCAGGACTGAAGGAACTGGTTAAGGAACTGGAGGCATCAGGTACCAAATTTGTACATGCATCATTAAATCTTTGTTCCAAAACTGGTATAAAGAAACACAATGAACTTTCCCTGGTCAGATGAACCAAAAATTGATCTGTTTGTTCATAATCAGAACCTTTCCTGGGAGGAAAAAGAGTGAGGCTTTTAATCTGAATAACACCATCCCATCTGTGAAACATGGTGGTGGCAGCATCCACTGGTTAAAGAGATAACATCATGAGGAAGGATGATGAGAATGATCTAGAAACACTAAGGTAAAACTTTAAGACATTAGATGGAAAGTTCTGGAGTGGCTATCACAAAGCCCTGACTTGTATCTCATAGAAAAATAGTGGACTGAACACAACAAGGACCAGAAAACTGAATGATTGAGTTACATCATTTCTGCCAGGAGGAATGGTGAAACCTAAAAGGAAAGGTTATGGTTCTACCATCTGCTGAAGTATGACAGGCCACAGAATTGACCAGTTCCATCTTGAAGGCCACTTTCCGATCCCAGTGACCATCACATCAGCATCACATCTGAGAATGCATTAATTATGTCCTCCACCTTTCCAGCTCTCAAAGCTCCAGTGCCCTCCTATCATATCTCCCACCCACTGAGCCCACATGTCTTATTATCTTCTAATGACGTCCCCCTGAGCATGTGAGTGCGTGTCATTAATTCATTAACAAGGCCAGGTTAAACCCTGTGGATCTCCATCCTCCGGCTGAGAGGCAGTGTGTGTGTGTGTGTGTGTGTGTGCTGTCTCATCCCTCCCTGGAGCACCAGTCCTGTGTTGCACACACTGGTACTGGATCATGAACCTTTTTCCACTTCATGTTTATCAAATGACAATTTTGTCGCCTGAGGACAAGCGCGAGTAAAGGTACAGGATTAGACTGAGATTAAACAAAAATATGTAAATGTATGCCCTTTATATGTAAATATGACAAACTCCCTGTTAAGCCGCATATACAATGAGATCGTAGGTGTAATGTTTGCTTCATGTGGGAGATTTGGTGTGGGCTAAACTCAGCAATCAATATAATATTATTCTGAAGTGTAGTTGTGTGTGAATGTGTGAGTTTTCCAGAAACACTCTACCACCACGGTTTAACCTACCTGCCTGTCAATGTGCTACTGATTTCTTTTTTATTCTTTTTTTTTTTTTTTTTGCACTTTCCATTTCCTGTGAAATATGATTTAATTTTCTTTATTTGAGGGAAGATATTTAACTTTTTTGTCCGCTTGGATTAATCAACATTATTTATGTACCCTTTATTCTAGGAAGAGAATACATTTAATTTTTTTATGAAGATCCTTAATATTTTTTATGAAGATCCTTATATATACAATTTACAATATATATATATATATATATATATATATATATATATATTTATATATATATATATTTATATATATATATATATATATATATATATATACACATATATACATATATATATATACACTATATTGCCAAAAGTATTCGCTCACCTGCCTTGACTCACATATGAACTTAAGTGACATCCCATTCCTAATCCATAGGGTTCAATATGACGTCGGTCCACCCTTTGCAGCTATAACAGCTTCAACTCTTCTGGGAAGGCTGTCCACAAGGTTTAGGAGTGTGTTTATGGGAATTTTTGACCATTCTTCCAGAAGCGCATTTGTGAGGTCACACACTGATGTTGGACGAGAAGGCCTGGCTCTCAGTCTCCGCTCTAATTCATCACAAAGGTGTTCTATCGGGTTGAGGTCAGGACTCTGTGCAGGCCAGTCAAGTTCATCCACACCAGACTCTGTCATCCATGTCTTTAAGGACCTTGCTTTGTGCACTGGTGCACAGTCATGTTGGAAGAGGAAGGGGCCAGCTCCAAACTGTTCCCACAAAGTTGGGAGCATGGAATTGTCCAAAATGTCTTGGTATGCTGAAGCATTCAGAGTTCCTTTCACTGGAACTAAGGGGCCAAGCCCAGCTCCTGAAAAACAACCCCACACCATAATCCCCCCTCCACCAAACTTTACACTTGGCACAATGCAGTCAGACAAGTACCGTTCTCCTGGCAACCGCCAAACCCAGACTCGTCCATCAGATTGCCAGATGGAGAAGCGTGATTCATCACTCCAGAGAACGCGTCTCCACTGCTCTAGAGTCCAGTGGCGGCGTGATTTACACCACTGCATCCGACGCTTTGCATTGCACTTGGTGATGTATGGCTTGGATGCAGCTGTTCGGCCATGGAAACCCATTCCATGAAGCTCTCTGCGCACTGTTCTTGAGCTAATCTGAAGGCCACATGAAGTTTGGAGGTCTGTAGCGATTGACTCTGCAGAAAGTTGGCGACCTCTTCGCACTATGCGCCTCAGCATCCGCTGACCCCGCTCCGTCAGTTTACGTGGCCTACCACTTCGTGGCTGAGTTGCTGTCGTTCCCAAACACTTCCACGTTCTTATAATACAGCTGACAGTTGACTGTGGAATATTTAGGAGCGAGGAAATTTCACGACTGGATTTGTTGCACAGGTGGCATCCTATCACAGTTCCACGCTGGAATTCACTGAGCTCCTGAGAACGACCCATTCTTTCACAAATGTTTGTAAAAACAGTCTGCATGCCTAGGTGCTTGATTTTATACACCTGTGGCCATGGAAGTGATTGGAACACCTGATTCTGATTATTTGGATGAGTGAGTGAATACTTTTGGCAATATAGTGTATATATATATATATATATATATATATATATATATATATATATATGTGGACAAAGATAACTTTATTTGTTTGATTATTTAGCAACTTCTTCTATTGGTCCACTACAAGGTCACCAAGTGGTCAATGCCAAATGTCTTATCATACATAAATATTTTACATGATCATGCTTTCACTAAATTCCACTTGCTCTGTTATGCTCCTGGCTCATATCACTGATCAATTTGTAACTGAATCCCTACTTTTTTCAAATCCCTGCTAGTTTGTAATGGAGGTAATCAGTCTGATTCGGTCTGCCTCTGCAATACACACTGCACTGATGTGACCTTTTATCTGACTGGAGTTTATATTGTGAGCTGTGGAAGGGATTGTGCAGGACAGAGCTTAGTGTTCATCTGCAGTGTTTGTCATCTGCATGGATTAACAGTGTATCAGTGTACGTCTCCACAGCTGTGCTGCTCACACTAAAGCCCCAACCGTCCACTCGTCCACTCGTCCACTCGTCCCGTCCTCTGTACTGTAGAATCCACTGCCAGAAATACCTGCGACACAGACGCTGACTTACACACACATACAAAAAACTGGGATGCAGGCATACAAATACATTCATGTTGATTACTGAGAGAGAGAGAGAGAGAGAGAGAGAGAGAGAGAGAGAGAGAAAGAGAGAGAGAGAGAGAGCGAGAGAGAGAGAGAGAGAGAGAAAGAGAGAGAAAGAGAGAGAGAGAGAGAGAGAGAGAGAGATTAAAGGAAGTTTTCCAGGACACTGGTTTGTATTTTACTTCCACATCAGGAGACAATGCTCTGTGTGTGTGTGTGTGTGTGTTTTCCACCTCTGATAAAAGAAACAATAACTTGTAGGGAGAAAGGTGGAAAAAAGAGAGAGATGCAATAACAAAAGGTGAAAGACAAAGTGAGAGAGCAATAGAGAGAGAGAGAATAAAGATGACTTAGAGAGCAAGTGGAAAGATGAGGGATGAAGAAAAGCGGTGTGAATTGAAAGAGGGCCAGTCATCTTGTCTTCTCGTGTTGCATTGAGAGAGCGAGGGAGAGAGAGAGAGTGTGTGTGTGTCTGTGTGTGTGTGTGTGTGTGTTATGAGGGAGGCAAGGCAAGGTCTCCGGTTCCAAAGATTGCTTCAGTCACATAATAGTATGAGGGAAAGCTGCAGAACGCACATCTCAACACTCATCTCACATAGACACCTAATTAGATCTTTGCGGAGGAGAGGGGCTTTTCTTCCTCAGTTGTCCCTTTTTTCTGCTCTCCTTCTACTTCTTTTCCTCTGAAGATGAGAGCAATTTCCCTGAATTTGCTTTAAACTAGTGCCAAGCGCTGAATAGATAAGACCACAACACAATTATGAATGCATTTGCATTCTGCTTTTAATTAGCAGTGCTGTAGTTGTAGTGGCTAACCTATTTCACAGAGACAATTTCAGAAGTTAAATCAGTTTTGAGGGAAAGGGGTGAACGAGGCTGGCATGGCAACAGAGAGTGGGGGGATTTTTTAATAATACCAATACTACTACTAATAATAGTAATATGTACACTGGTAACACTGGTATCAAAGCCCCATTGAATTTAATTGTATTAACTGGATTGAACTGGAACGAATGGGAGGAAAATACTATAAATACATAAATACTGAGAGAGATACAAGCATCTACATCAATGTAGCTCTAAACCTCATTCAGATCTACGTCCATGAAACTACATTTCAAAGAGGAGCTCAGGGAGTGAGAGCATTACCGTCTTTAGTGTTGATCAAAATGAATGATATTTAGTGCTTGGGCTTACATTCCAACATCAAAATGCACCCAGAATCAATTTAAAGATGTCCACGATGTCTTGTCCTTGCTGTAAGGAAATATAGAGAATGGTAATAAAGGAGTGCACAGCAGGAAGTGAGGAACTTGTGTGTCCTTCTCGGTTAATACGCCCCTCATTTTCAGGTGGCCATGATGACAGGAAGGTTAAAGAATATTTGGATATGAAAAATGACCTCCTCGGAGTATAACAATAGTCCATTAGGTGACTGTTCTATTCCTGCGAAGCATGGAAAAGTGTCAAGTCCGATCATGGTGAAAACAACTTGGCTTACAGCAGTGCAAATGCATTATGATGGACAGACTTATGTGGGATGTTCGGCTTGCATAATTCATTATTTCGAATCGATAGGAAGCATTTCACTTAGAGAGTTTAGTTTTCTGAATTCAGCCTCCCGGGTTATTTCAGATCTGAGCTAGTTCAAAAATAACCTATTGATTTTTGATGGGGATAAGGGATCCACACGAATAAAGGCCTCTGGTGATATCTGTGGCTGATTCAATGAAGGCCAACAGAGGAAAGGACATTCAAAAGACAGACACACTGCCAAGAAAATCCTACGCTCATATTGCACCTGATATTCATTGACTTTCCATTCAGGATATGACTCAGATGAATGTCCTTCAGAAGCTGATGGCCAGACGCTTTGACCTGAACAAAAAGAACTTGGAGGGGAATTGTACTACACAACAGTTTGAAAATAACCTTGAGAATGCTCTAGATACAATTTCACATGTGCTAAAATAATGTGGACGCTAATAAGTGAAAAAATCGTAACCCGTAAGGCGTCCGTGCAGTTTTATATCCCGTCTCTGAACCTGATCACGGTGTGATATAGACGCTGTCACTTTTTACCCTAATCAGTTGCAGTCTGTTGAGCACAGACGATGTGTTTGACACTGTCACTTTAGATTCCTCTAGCCTGCATTTAATCTTAATATAAAAATTTACCTGAACAGCCACCACCAATCAAATATGATATCAAGTATGTTTGGTGATCTTTCTGCCCTCCTCTCATTATAAAATAATCGGTGAGGAGATTATTATTAGATGTTGCATGAGTAAAACTAATGCTGGAATCGATAAAACAGGAAAAGTAAGAAGTTTTAAAAAAAATAAAAAGGCATAAAAGTCAGGCAACGAGTGATATGAAAGAATTTTTCTTTTCTTTTTTTTTTTTCATTTTTATTGATGGAATAATTTAAAGCATTTTATATAACTTACTGTTTAATCAATTTTTGTATTGAGTTATATACTTGACACATGAAATAGCCTATTAACTTTGTCTGTCGACTGAGTCAGTAAAAGAAAAAAGAAACGTCTAAAACACTATTGACTGTTATGCTGCTGTGAGACTAAAATGGTAATTCAAGGTCAGGGATGTTTTTTGCATGCTTTGGGGGTTTCCGTTAGGTATTCTGGTTTCAAAGTCCAAAGACGTGTTGAAGGCTGATTGGCATCTCGTAATAATTGTGTGTGTGTGTGTGTGTGATTGTGATTGTGCCCTGCGATGGTTTAGCAACCCATCCCACCTTGTGCCCCAAGACCCCTGGGATTGGCTCCAGGTTTGCTGTGATCCTGTGAGGGATAAGTTGAACAGAAAAGGTAAATGAATGGACTTCCTGATTTTCATGTTTTGCCTTGGCCCAGTTGATCACAGTGTGTGTTGACCTTCATCTTGCCAAAAGTTACTGGAGTTGTCTGTTTGCCTCTAATTAAAGACGACTAAATGATGATTACCTGCAATTTCATCTACCTCCGCCTTCTTATGGAATTTTGAATTTTGGCACTTTTGAATCTTATCCAGATCATTTTATCTCATTTTTTTATACATACAAAGCAGCTGAGGCTTAAGATCCCCTTAAGTGGCAGCCTGGTGGTCCTGGGATTTGAACTCACAACCATCCAACGTCCAAGTAGTCCAACGTCTTGCTTTTTCAGCTCACCATGCTTGTAAAGAATTATGATGAGTTACCCAAGCCTTCCTATTAGCTCAGAATATGTGTAATTGTCTTGGGAAGAAACCCCTAACCTAAGCTCAGTATTAAAATTCAGGATCCTGGAGCTGTAAACCTTTACCCATTGACACCTTATGTACAAAAAAGAAAGCACTGGTGACACTTGTGTCTTGACTCGCTTGTTACTACAGGAAGAATGTGGCTGCTATAGCAGGCTACTCTTTTGACATGAGATAATAAAATATATATATATATATATATATATATATATATATATATATATATATATATATATATTTTTTTTTTTTTTTTTTTTTTTTTTTTTTTTTTTTACTCTAACCTTCTGTAATGGCTGGGATGCAACTGTGTACAACAAATTTTCCTTTACCAAAAAGGCACAGGCAGAAGCTTTAGGAATGTCCAGAGGTGATGACATTACATGCATAACATAACATCCAATTATATTTTGATATCCTCCGAAATAGCAATACAGAGAAACGCTTGTTTACATGGTGTGAGAGTCCATAAATGGGATTTTATAGTTTTCTAGAAAAGACCATGTGTCTGTTTTTTCCCATTACTTCAGGTCAGAACTATTTTGTCTCTCTGTAAACTTGTAGGCAGTCTTATTTTCAAAGTTTGAAATAAAGCTTCAGAACAACAGCACAACGGTATACAATTTAATACAAGAAGCAGCTTTACTTCTTTGGCATCTGTAGCATCTACTACTTAACTCTATACTGCTAACTGCTTTCATCAGGTTAAAATCTTGGCTGCTCCGATATTTTCTCACCGGCCACTTTATTAAGTACAGCCATGCAACCATCTAATCAGCCAATCATGCGGCAGCAGGACGATGCATAACATCACCCATAAGCAGATACAGGTCAAGAACTTCAGTTCATGTTTATATCAAACTGCATGACCATCATATTCTTGGCGCCAGACAGGCTGGTTTAGGTATTTGAGAATCTGTTGATCTCCTGGGATTTTCACACACAACAGTGTCTAGAGTTTACACAGAATGGTGGGGGCAAAAAACAGTGAGCTAGTCCTGCTCTGTTGATGGGAAAGGTCAGAAGAGAACAGCCAGGTGACAGGAGGACTATGATCATTTAAATAAGCACTCTATACAACCGTGTTGAGCAGAAAAGCATCTAGCACTGAAATTTGAGACGGATGAGCTACAATAGAAGACGACCACAACTGTCCTGATGGCCAGGAACAGGAATCTGAGGCTATACTGGGTGCAGGATCACAGAAACTGGGCAGACTGGTGAACTGTTGCTTTCTGATCTCACCAATTTAACCATCATATTTAGTAGTTTTCCATATTCCTTGTTTTTGATGCAGTAAAATCCAAATAACGAATTTGAATGTGTGCTTTTATGCAAAATGAACCTGCTATTTTTGAGACGCAATCCTCTGTAGACCCTTTTGGAAAACCAGCTTGCTCATGTTTATGTGGGTGTTATCAAGTTTACACGTGTTTCTCCACAACATTATGCACATCAGGGCCCACGTGTGTATTGTTAGATATCATGACTGTATCAGTTTTAGCTTGCTCATTAACCAGGCTTTGTAGCACTCTTGAGAACAAGCACTTCCTCCAGCTGTGGGTTTTATGTTATCTCTCTACAACTATCTCACGCATGTTTTCGGTCAGCTGGTGGAAATTTCAGAAGTTGCGTAGGACTTGCGTAGGTGTCACGTCCCCAGACGGCTAGATCTGTGATTTCTACTTTGCCTCCATGTCAGTAGAGCCTGTTAAATGAATGAATGTAAATGCAAATAAATATGTATTGCTCTCCAGGTATCGAATAGGCGTTAAGCATTCAGGAAATGTTTACTGGGACCAGTGATGGTGTTTAATCCCTGGTGGATTACTGGAATGCTGTCTGTCTTTGAAGTGAAGTCAGTAACAACTTCAAAACCTTCAAACACTGACAGATGTTACAATTGACAGAGTAGTCAACACCTTTTGTGAACATATAGCCGCCTTTTCTTCACACCAGTCTGTTTCTACCAAAACATGCATGTTCTGCTGTTCTTGTGTCTGGTCTCCTGACAGACATTTCCCTAAAGCCTCTTCTCTCAATCTTATTCTCTCTCTCACTCTCTCTGTCTCACACACACACACACACACACACACAAACGCACACAAACACATAAATATCCACACACAGAGAGATCAGGAGAGGAAAATAGGGGTGGCACTTCAATAGGGCTGAACTGAGGGAAAGGAAAAAGAGAGAGAGTGAAAGAGAGACAGAGAAAGGGAGTAACGGGGCAAGAGAGAGAGAGAGAGAGAGAGAGAGAGAGAGAAAGCGAATGGAGAGGGATAGAAAGCATAAGGTGAGAGAGAAAGGGAGAGAGACAGACAGAGGGGGGGGCAGACAGAGAGGGGGGGGGGTAAGAGAGAGGAGGGAGATAAGAGAGGTGAGGGGAGGGGGGGAACGAGAGAGAAAGATCTTCCACCCCAGATCAGGCTGGTATGGTAGATTTGTTTCTTACCGTGTTCCTTTATTTGTTTGTTATTTTGAAGGACAAGAAGAAACACCTTTCAGGAAAGTTCAGAAGGTTCAGAAGTTTACATCCCCAGAGTTGATGGATGAGAAACAGAAAATGATGCAATATAATTGTCGATATATGTTACTACCTATCTACCAAAATAAACAGAATTTCAAGAACTGAAAAACTATGAAATGTAGGTGTATTGTTACAAGGTTGAAAGGTTATGGCAGAGTTTTATGGAGCAGAATGGTCAGATGTTGGTTAAGAAACCTGTCCGAATTAGAAGAGAGCTGTCAGGGAGATGCACTGAATTATTATTCCAGCTGAACAATCAATAAGTTCACAGAGGATATGAAAGTGATTGGAGACACATTTTAGAGAGTGTATATATAACATTGGGGAAAAATAGGAAATGCAAGTTTTTTAACTAAAGCATTTTAGCTTTTATTTATTTATTTATTTATTTTAATGTGAATATCTGCCAGGTCAAATCCTGCATCATTTCCCAGAAGACACTGCAGCCTACAAACTGCCCAAGACCAGACGGACACCTCTTACACACACACACACACTCTCTCTCTCTCTCATTCTAGTTATAAAAACTGCTCAGTGTTTTCAAGCCTGTCTTTACTAAGCCTTTTGATATCACATTTCCAGTTTCTCTGGGGTTTTTTTATCTCTCTCTCTCTCTCTCTCTCTCTCTCTCTCTCTGTTTTTTTTTTTGAATCTGCTATTTTAATCTGCCCTTGTTGAGTCTGTCGCATGTCGCCTGATCTCTGCCTGTTTGTTGGATTTCTTTTTTTTTTGTTTGTCTGTGTCGCAATAAACTCTCTCTGCATTTGCATTCATTTCTCTTCTTTCTGACAACATCCCATCTCATTATCCTTCATTACTTGTCTGTTTGTGATATTGAAGTCACTTTTGTAGATTTGAAACCGAAGATGTTACATATAGGAAAAAAAAAAAACTGCATGGCATTTTCTTTATTTTGGCCTAAGGGCATGCATGCTTTTGCACTGAATGTACATTTACATATTGTCAGAAAACAGAAAACAGACTTGCGAATGCAAATGCAGGTGAGTTTTTATTCACAGTTCGGGGAAAAACAAATCCAAAGCGTAAGGCAAAGAGCAGGTCAGAAGAAAGAAGCTGTGGTCGAAACGTGGTGCAGGCAGAATTTCAAGGGCTAGGCAAGGATAAAGTCATGAAATGTAATGAAGATTTAAATAATTAGGAAGTCTTAGATACAAAGAAGGCTTAGTAACGTAAAGGTGATGGATTTGAACCGCTGTTGCAGTCACTAAACACTTGATGGCTTTTGGCAGGAAGGAATTTATTTCTTTAAATCTATAATGAATTCAGAAATCATGCTGAAGGTCATACTTATAAGTTGCTCCTGGTTACACAATTCCACTTGATGATTCAGTGTACAGTTATAGAAAGCACATTATTTATAATCACACTCTCTGGTGTCTCCCAGATGATCCCTTTTGAGTCCGATTCCTCTCAAGGTTTCTTCCTCATATCGTCTCAGGGAGTTTTTCCTCACCACCGTCACCTCTGGCTTACTCCTGAGGGATAAATATAAATTAAAACATTAAACCTTGTCCTTTTTATTCTGGATTTTTATACATCTCTAAAGCTGCTTTGAGACGATGTCCATTGTTAAAAGTGCAATACAATTAAAATTGAATTGAACCTTTGAAACACCGACTGTGAGATGAATTTTGAGAGAGTGTGTCTCTTCCCATCCTGATTATGTCATACTTTTCACCATTTACCCTTTTGGAGAAACCTACAGCTTACTCAACTACTTCATGTTTTATAACAAACAAATATCTAGCAAATATATAAAAATATAAATCATTTTCCGTTCTGTACTATTTGCGAATTCTGAGCTGTAATATAGGGAAATGGCTGCTCATTGGTAAAGATGTTGGACAAATGATCGGAGTTCAAACCCCAGGATCACCAAGTTACCACTCCTGGGCCCTTCAGCAAGACCCTTAACCCTCAACTGCTCACTTATGGCTCTGGATAAAAGCCTTGGTCAAATACAGGAAATGTAAAAAAAATAATAATAATAATCACACATCAGGCTACAACATGGAAAATATTACACATGAATTCTTCATTTATAATTTCAATTCATTTTTTTAATTATTCTTAAATTTAGTTTATTTTCATTTCAACACAAGTTGTATAACATGGAGGTGACAAAAATCTTAAAATCTGAATATGAATATTTCCTGTAAATCCCAAAATAAATTTGGTTCATCTCCATACAGCCTCCCAGCTCATTCAAAGGACAGAGAAAGTCAATCACACCAAATTACCTTCCTACATGCCG